>NC_041383.1:656412959-656431228 GCF_002162155.2 Triticum dicoccoides | reverse complement strand
GCTCCAACACAAGTCCGTTTCGTCCGTTTTGCGGTACGCCACACCACTCCCAATCAACAGGACCCCCGTTTCGACCGTAGGAGGTCCGTTTCGTCCGTTTTGCGGTACGCCACACCCCTCCCGATCAACAGGACCCCCGTTTCGACCGTAGGAGGTCCGTTTCCTCCGTTTTGCGGTACGCCAGGCCCCTCCCGATCAACAGGATCCCGTTTCGAACATGGCCGGTCGAACACAAGGCCGTTCCCTCCGTTGTGCGGTACGCCAGGCCTCGTTTCCACCGCCTATTCCGTCCAAGCCCTCCCGATGAACACGACCACACATTCCGTTCCGACCCAGCCGGTTGGCTCCCCATGAACATGACGACGACACTGTTTCTCCGTTCCGACCCAGCCATGTACGTATGCGCGAGTAGGCGTTCAAGACCCTGCACGTATGTACGTACGTGGCCGTATTTTCTTTCTTGCACCCTCGCCGCTGTACGTACGTGTACATGCTACATGCGCGCCTCTACTACGACACGTGCGCGCCTCTACATCTACGACACATGCGCGCCTCTACATCGACCAGTATGTACGTACACGTTCGCCACCAAAATGACAACGCTACGTACGCTTCGACCAGGTGGGTCCCGACTGTCAGGCACTTCCTTGCATGCGAAGATGTAGTTGGTGGGTCCCAGCAGTCAGGGGGGCGAATCTTTTTTTGCCCGGACGCACTTCCTTGCGTGCGAAGGTGTAGCTGGTGGGTCCCAGCAGTCAGGGGGGAAATGTTTTTTTCACGAAATATGGTGGCCCATCCGGTGGGTCCCCGCTGTCAGGTGGAGGAATAACTATTTTGCGCGTAATAAGGAGGCACTTCCTTGCCGCGGCCGTGGACCCAGCGGTCAGCCTCTCCACGTATAGTCCACGTCCGATGGAAGCCGTTCCTTGACCACGTTGACCACGCCGCGCCGAGAGCACCAGGGCGGTGGATGACGGCGAGGCCTAGGAAGGAGACGATGCGGAGCCGGGAAGACGCGGCAGTGGATGCCCACGCGTAGAGGAGTACGAGGGTTCACTGGTTCGCTGCGGTGTGAGGCTGCCGTCACCGCAGAATAACAGGGGGTATGGGTGAGTAGAGGGATGGCCTGGCCAGCGGTGGGAGTAGTAGGGGGCGGTGAGGCCCCCGCCGCATCCCAGTCGGCCACAGGAGGCAGGAGCACGAGGCATGAACGGCGCTGGTTTGGGTGGTTGGAGCAAGAAGACCAGAGGTTGAAGAAGCACTATGGCCGTTGGATGGACATCGTACGGTCACTGGAGCTAGAATCATGCATATTGACTAAGTTGACAAAGCCCTCCGTCCCCGTCAACTTACTAGGCCCACAAGTCAGCCTGCCACTATACTGGGTCCCAACTAACAGGGGGGTATTCATTTTTTTGTGCGTAATAAGGAGGCACTTCCTTGCGTGCGAAGATATAGCTGGTGGGTCCGAGCTATCAGTGGTGGTAACGTTTTTTTCGTGAAATACTAAGGCCCTTTCGGTGGGTTCCCGATGTCAGGTGGAGGAATCATTATTTTGCACGTAATAAGTAGGCATTTCCTTGCGTGTGGCCATGGACCCAGTAGTCGGCCTCTCCACGTACATATCACTTCAGATGCATGTCGGTCATTGACCACGTTGACCAGGCCGCGCCGAGAGCACTAGGGCGGTGGACGACGGCGAGGCCTAGGAAGGAAACGACACGGAGGCAGGGAAGACTCAACAGTTGTTTCCCACGCGGAGGGGAGTACGATTGGACGAGGGTTTACTGGTTCGTCTGCCGTTGCCAGAGAATAACAACAGGTGTGGGTGAGTAGAGGGATGGCTAGGCCAACGATGGGAGTACGGTGGGGCGGTGAGGCCTGCGTGGCAGCACAGCCGGCCGCGGGGAGGAGGGAGCAGGCAGTCTCGGCGGCGCTTGTTTGAGCGGCTGGAGCAGGAAGAGCAGAGATTGAAGAAGCACGACGGCCGTTGGATGGCCATCCAACAACCACTGCTTGTGTGTCAACCTTTTTTTAGGAAAGCCTCAAATCTGTGGAAAACAGCATACTGCCCATCTGCCATTATTTCTAATAATTTACAACCCATTTGCTAATTCTTAAGGTTTTGTTTGGAGCCCATATTCTTTTTGTTAGCATTACAACCCATATTGTGGCCACGGTTAAAAAATTATACAAAATTTTGCATATTTCGGTGCGGTCCGAACTGTTTTTAATCCCGAAATTTTGAATCACATTCAAACTAAATTTAAAACTAAATGTATATCAATATAAAATCCAACAAATTCTCCACGCATAAAAATTAATGTAAATTAAAATCTCGAAATGAAAAAAAGATATTTGAAACTAATTGCCGCTTTGATGTGTTTTAAAAATGTACAACCCATTTTTCATTACTGATGGGCCATTTTCTCGGCCAGCCGAATGAAAGCTCTCCTCGTCTTGAAAGATTTGCAGCCCAACAGGCCTGACAAAGCGACTTACTTGGAAAATCACAAAAAAACTGGGCTGTGGCCATGGACCCAGCTGTCAGCCTCTCCACGTAGAGTACTCTTCCGATGGAAGTCGTTCCTTGACCACGTTGACCACGCCGCGCGGAGAGCACCACAGCGGTGGACGACAGCGAGGCCTAGGAAGGGGACAACGCGGAGCTGGGGAAGACGCGGCAGTGGAAGCCCACGTGGAGAGGAGTACGAGGGTTCACTGGTTTGGCTGCGGTGTGAGGCTGCCGTCGCCGTAGGGCCTGGCCAGCGGTGGGAATAGTAGGGGGCGGTGAGTCCTCCACAGCAGCACAGCCGGCCACGGGAGGCAGGAGCATGAGGCACGACCAACGCTGGTTTGGGCGGCTGGAGCAAGAAGTCCAGAGGTTGAAGAAGCACTAGGGTCGTTGGATGGACATCGTATGGTCACTGGAGCTAGAATCGTTCATATTGACTAAGTTGACAAAGCCCTTCGTCCCCATCAACTTAGTAGGCCCACAAGTCAGCCTCCCACCAAGGTGGGTCCCAGCTAGCAGGGGGAGTATTCATTTTTTTGTGCGTAATAAGGAGGCACTTCCGGTGGGTCCGAGCTGACAGCAGGGGGGACGTTTTTTCGTAAAATACGATGGCCCGTCAGGTGGGTCCCAACAGTCAGGGGGAAACGTTTTTTTGCAAAATATGGTGGCCTGTCCAGTGGGTCCCTGCTGTCAGTTGGAGGAATCATTATTTTCCGCGTAATAAGGAGGCACTTACTTGCTGCGCCCGTGGACCCAGCTGAGACTCTCCACGTACAGTACACTTCCGATGGAAGTCGTTCCTTGACCATGTTGACCTCGCCGCGTTCCATTGCATGCATGCGTCCATGGGCGTGGTGCGTCCCCATTGTCAGCCTCTCACGTACAGTCATCTTCCGATGACTGTCGGTTGTTGACCATGTTGACCACACCGTGCCGAGCGCAACCAGACTGGAGCGACCAGGAGATGGGGAAGACGGGGCAGTGGAGTCGCAGATGGAGAGGAGTGGGAAACTTTACTGGTTCGGGTGCGTGGCAGCACAACCGCGGTGCCGCCCATGGGAGACAGGAGCAAGAACAGAGGTTGAATAAGGAGCACGACTGTTGGATTAACATCCAACGGTCCAGCTGCGAGAATCATTTGTTGATTAAGTTGACAAAGCCGTGCGTACACGTCCGCTTAGC
Organism: Triticum dicoccoides; assembly: GCF_002162155.2. Classification (NCBI taxonomy): domain Eukaryota; kingdom Viridiplantae; phylum Streptophyta; class Magnoliopsida; order Poales; family Poaceae; genus Triticum; species Triticum dicoccoides. Next base: position 656,427,531 of record NC_041383.1, on the reverse strand, counting down.
AGGCCCACAAGTCAGTCACCAAATTTGACGGGTCCCAGCTGTCAACGGGATGACTAATTTTTTTCGCAAAACAAGGAGGCACTTCCTTTCGTGCGAAGATACAACCGATGGGTCCCAACTGTCAGGTGGAGGAAACATTTTTTTTCAGCTTAATAAGGAGGAACTTTCCTTGCATGTGACCATGGACCTTGTGGGTCCCAGCCATCAGGCTCTCCACGTACAGTCCTCTTCCGATGACTCTCGTTTGTTTACCACGCCGCACCGAACACAGCGAGGCGGTGGACGACGGCGAGGCCCCGGACGGGAACAACTCGGAGATGGGAAAACGCGGCAGTGGAGTCGCAGATTGAGAGGAGGAGAAGGGTTATAACTGGTTCTGTTGCAATTCATATCAAACTCAGGTTCACAGGACACGTACATATTCATAGCCAACATTCAGTATCAACAACCAAAAGATTCATATATACACAAGCTCAGCATATCTATGCATCCAAATGATTGAGAGATCACACGACAATATTCATACATAATTCACAAAAAGATTCAGATATACACATGTTCAGTATGTTTATGCATCCAAATGATTGAGATCACATCCAATATGATCCATGGACGAACTTTAATTACCTAGGGTACAGACTGGTAAATGGTGTTCAATCAGAGGTACTTCTTGCTAAAATTAGTTCTTGTACGAGTAAACTTTCGAGTACATAAGAGGCAGCACAGACAATCTGAACTTTGCTTGTAGGTTTATCCTCAAATAGTGGCCTCATTCCGACGGAGGTTTGAGCAACTTGGCCACTGCTTTCATCCAACTAGTTTACTGGCTGATCTTGGTCCTGTATCTCGCCAAAACATTGCGGACGAGAAAGGAGGCGGTTGAGAAAATGAACCACCCAAATTTTTTGTGCAGTTCAACTGAAATGGAGCATCCTTGGCGTGCAGACTGATTAAGTCCTAGATGAATATACGTGTCAACCAACTTGTCTGGAATCTTTAGACTCCATGCCATATAGTTCGCTACCATATGTGCCGATAACCAAAAGGCACAAGTTGGGACCAAAGACTGGACTGCGTTTTTCTGGGCTATGCACCAAGCAATATTTTTGGCGTTCACTCTCCTAATACTTGGAGTTTGACAATTGGTTGACGCCGGTTGATACTCAAATGAATATAGGCACTTCTTGTCAACATCGATGCTTGTCTGAGTGAACTTTGGAGTACATAGCAGTAGCATAAGTACCTGTCCATCTGATCATTTTGTGCAGTTCTACTGAAATCACCCGATGTAATGATTTGCCTGCGAGTTCAGGCTCCAAATTACTCCTTTATGAAATCGGCAAACAGTAGCACAATACCAAATTACCAATACATATGACAGGCACAATAATCAGGATAAAGACCAGTACCAACCTGTGTGAGGTAGCATATCAATTACTATTTCCTTTGACTAGAAGCCGAGATAAGCCAAGCGACTGACAGCAAAGGAAGAAAGCAAGCGGAGATTAGCGACTGATAGGAAAGGACGGAAGCTGTCACGGCAATGAAGCACCCAAAGTTTTTGTGCAGTTCCACCAAAATCGAGCATCCCTATTGCCACATATATTGAGAGAGTGAGATTACTGTAATAGTGGGACTAGTTGATGAAACATACACTAACAAATAGAAGCACCCTCATTATCTTAATGGGTAAAGTTAGCAACATAGTAGTCTTGCTTAAAGAGAGGTATTAGTTTATTTAATCAGTGCCTATTAGCTCAACTCAACACTCAAAGCATTGCCATTTATCATAGGTTGCATAACTTAAAAGTGCAAAGATAAAGGAGTTTCTCATGACAGTAGCATGATACAAATAGAGATGACAGCAAACTAATATGGATGAAGGCCTTAGGCCCGTACTAACTTGAGAAAAAAAGCTTATTCATGTAGTCCCATAAGAGATGATAAAGCACTCACTGGAATCACACAATAGTATATATTTTTGTGCACTCGAAATGTATGGTTGAAATCACTCTTGTTTACCAGTGCTGAGATTATATTGAAAGATTATCAAGAACTTCCAGCAGGGTTAAAGCACTGGCAGGGATACAGTTCATTGTATTGTCTTGTGTAGTTCCACTAAAATGTATGATTAGCACAACATGATCCCTGTTTGCACAAGTAGGAACAAGGTGAAACCTTCATTAGCTTAGTGAGAAAGGATAGGAAGACATTAGCATATTACTCAAACAGTAGCATCAAATTCATGATGGACAATATGCAAAACATTGCCTCATTGAACCAATGGCAATAAATTGACAGGCAAAACAATAGCACTATTATGTCATGACACTAATAATATTCCCTCCCTGCTCCACCACATGATTCACCTCCATAGACAAACATTCACACGTACAAGATTCAACATAGGGTCCTACTAAAGATTTGTTTAACTCCAACAGGAAAATTAGGCAGTAATAAATTAGTGGTACTTAAGTGCTCCTAATTAATTAAGTGAGACAGCATAAGTGGAAGGGCTCCCTGGGGGATCGACTCACATGTAAGGTAGTCGTTGCCGGAGCCCTTGAATAGCCTCGACTGAGGCCTCTGGCTTCAGCAAGATCGCCTTGGCACTATTTCTTCTTCTTCTTCTTCCTCTTCATGCTATGTTCCTCTTTCTCCTCACCAGTTGGTGAAACCAAGTACATGATTGGCCTTCTAATTCAGAATTGGTTTTGTCAGTGAGGGAGTACAAGTGTACTAGTAAAAAACAACATTATTTTCACATGGCAGTCGGAAAATAGAGATGAACACATGCATTAAATATCATTCTTACCTAAAGGAAAGTTATGGCGCCAATATGGATGATGAGGATTAGAACACAGATCTCCCTTTGTGCAGTTCCACCAAAATGAACCAACTGTTCCATCTGACATTCCAGTTAAACAGCACAAAAGTCACTTGTTTTAAGAAGAGTTTTGTGCAGTGCACCAAAAGGTCACAATAGCAACTAGGTGAATTGGATATCCCTGTTTGCACAAAAAGGCACAGAGGAAACAGTCAGAGTCTCAAACAATTATAGGCAAAAACATTTGGCTAAACTTGTCAGAGTCTCAAACAATTACAGGCAAAAACAGTGGCATGGCTTCATTTTTACCAGGGACATTATGTTAAGAACATCTAAGGTTGCGTTTGGTTCACAGGTTAGGTGCAGGATTTTGGTAGGAACACAATTCCTACCGTATTCTTTCCCTTCCAACCGTTCGGAACACGGGAAAGGTGAATAGTGTTTCATAGGAAAGCTGGTCTGGTAGTACTGATTCCATCGGATTAGAAACATCCACGCGCTGCTCATTTTTTGGGCGGAAGCCCAAGGTAGGCGCTCGCTGCCATGCGTTAGACAGGTTGCTGTGTTGTGTTTGCCGAAATAAAAAAATCAACCTATGTGTGGTACGTGAGGTGAGGACAAGAGTAGTCACTATGCAGCTGAATAAACAAATAGCATCTCATATTGCCAAGCATGCTACTCTAAAAAAACAAATCTGTACATTTCGTAGTCCATCTGAACACATTCTCTTGAGAGTTTCCTCCGGTTCGCTGTTCCATAGTTTTATACCTACATTCCTTTCCTATTCCTCTAATTTCATCAATACCTATGTTTTCTTCCCCTTTATTCCGACCGGAGCCTAAATATTTGGTATAAGGGCATGGGACAGTGGGTGCACCAGCAGTACAACACCATGTACGTAAACAGGGGCATAAAGTGGTGATTCATAGTTTGTTGCCCCGAGAAACAAACATCCAAGAAACATATCTAGGTTGGTCCCATTTTTGTTCACTCTAGCCACCTACTCCTATGTGTGGATAGCAAATCTAGTCCTGGTCATACCACTGTGTACAACGTTACCCCTATATTTCCCTTTTCGACCAGGAGACCGGTTGGATGACCAGTCTGTACTACTTTCATCCCCTTTCCTTCCTGTTTGTACCAAGTCCGATGTACATACTAAATTCCCCCACCCCCACTTTATTTCAATGACAAGTATTTTCGGACGGAGGAAGTACAAGATTTGACTCCATGAAGTAGCTTTACCTCTAACAATAGAAGAAAAAAAAGGTGACGTTGGACCATCCGATTGAGAGGGGCTAAGAGGTAGAAAATGATGCACATGCAGCGATGTAGCGAGCTGGGGAAGTAGAGCTAAGGTGGTTTCGAACGAAGATATACCTGAAGGTCGTCGGGATGTGGATAGGTGGGCGGCGGGAGGCCAGATCCGCCCACAGGCAACGACGAAGGGATCGGAGGACCTCCCGCGCCGGCGCTCGGCCAGAGATAATGGTGTGGCCGGCAGTGGGTCTCCTCCCTTGTTGTCGATGACGGCCTAAACACTGCCCCTCCTCCCCTTCACCGGCGGAGGAGGATACGTCCGGATATGTAACCAGCGGTGAGGATAGAAAGCCAGTGTTTTTTAAAGGGAGAAAGACAGGGTTACTACCCCTATCTTGTTTAGATCTGGAGAGGATGAGAGTGTGTGAATAGAGCAGCCCTATCAAGCAAGCGCGGAGGCTTTGGCCTATATATAAGTAGTGGGGTAGTTTTCCTTTTTCACTCCATCAAAACAATCGTTTAAAATTGTGTACTATAATACATGCCAGGTCACGGTTTTTTTAGTTGTTGATTGTTTTTTGAGATAGCTACCCGCTTGTTCCAAGTGGTGTTACGGTGTGCTAGGTCGCACTTTGTATCGTTCAAGTCTGGTAGTACTACAAGTCCCTCCATTAAATGAACAACCACCCCCTCGTAAAAATTGTGAACAAGCCCACGGCTAAAATTAGCGAAAACGTGGGTTGCCCCAACATGCATTATTATTTATATTTTCTACTCCCTCCGTTCCGAAATATAAGTCTTTTTTATTAGCCACACCTAAGACAAGAATTTTTTTATTAGCAGTGAACCCCACATGTCATAGACACAAAAATTGTGGCAAGATTCCCTTAGGCAAGCCAAAGTGTGTCTAACAATTTGAGCAACTCAGGTTAGGCAAGTGTGGCAAGTGTGGGAAAAATAATGTGGCAACATAAGACAAACATAGTCACAATCCAAACAGCCCCGTGATTTTTTGTGACATGCATGAAAATTTGGTTAGTTAAATTTATAGTCAAAATTTGGCAAGGTGCATCAAATCAACACATGCAAGTATCAAAAGGAAAGTCACGGCATGCATGCATGCGTTGTACTCCCTCCGTTTCCAAATATAAGTCTTTTTAGAGATTGCAACAAGTGACTACTCCCTCCGTTCCTAAATGTAAGTCTTTTTAGGGATTCCACTACAAACTACATACGGATGTATATAGACCTATTTTAGAGTGTAGATTCACTCATTTTGTTTCGTATGTACTCCAGTTCATAGTGAAATCTCTAAAAAGACTTATATTTCGGAACGGAGGGAGTACATACGAAGCAGAATATGTCTACTCCTACATACGAAGTAGCCCATTTGAAATGTGTAAAAAGAGTTTTATCGAATGCAGTGCTTTGATGTGTCGCGTCAACTCGTACAACCCCGAGAAATTTGATTACTACGACGCCCTCTCCCTCGCGGACTGAGCTCCAGTGCCTTAACTGCACCTGCCTTTGACTGCATGACAGGTGGGCCAACCACCTATTGGGCCCACCTGTCATGGACGCAAAGGCAGGAGCAGTAAGTAGAAGCTTTCGCTACACGCTATCCCTCCTGCACGAGGTGGACGGACATGCAGCAGTGGATTCGATACTGTAGAAGTAGGAGTAACATCATTGTTGGTCTTCTCGAAGAGGCAAAGACCCAAGTGCAAACCGAACGTGGCAGTTGCGAATGCTCGCGTGGTGCGGTTCCTTGGAGTACTAGCCAGGCTCTTGCATGAGACAAAATTGCTATTGTTTAACAATTAAACTCCATTATCCATTGGTTGATACTCATTCTGCATAGGTCCACGCGCTTAGCACTGTTTCCTCCTGGGGTCACCAATGTTTATTTGCTAATTAATAGCATTCCATGCAATGAACTAGCCATTGCAAGTCATTAAAAGCATGCACACCTCTCATCTCTTATTGGTTGATACGTATGTCAAGAAACAAGAAACAAGGTAGAAGTTAATGCACCGCGCCTAAGTGTTTTGGGACTATTTGGTTTTCGTAAAATGACTTACACACCTAGACGGAGGGAGTAGTATAGACCTGTAAACCAGAAAGGAGTATTTTCCTTTCTAGAGATTTCAACAAGTGACTAGACTTCGGCTCAAAAAAACAAGTGACTAGACTACACCGTGTGCAGTACCCCCTCCCCTCCGGTTTATAGGGATCAAATCTCAAATCTCATGAACCAAGGGATTTTGCGATTGGAGGAATGTATCTCGTACTTTACAAAACTACCCTAATTAAACTCATGGATTAATTACGTAGTTCTCTCGTTTTCCTCTCCGCCTTGGTCACGGTGCACAATATTGAGGCTAGCCATAGTGGGAGTAACTTAGGTAGTAACTTAACACATCCCAAGACAATTTTGCTTATGTGGCAAGTATTTAATGAGGAAAGAGGTGCTTGTGGTAACATACTATGTTACTGTAACATAGTGCTTTACGAGGCAAAATGAGTCTATGAGATAATAAAATGAAGCAACCTATGATACTACTACTATGTTACTTTGCACTATGGAGGTAGTAACTTACACTAGTGTCATATGCATGACACTAGTCTAAGTTACTCCCCACTATGACCAGCCTGAGAGAGTGCTTTGATACATTTTAGTCTCATGACTAAAAGTAGTGGGACTAAAACTTGTTAGCCTCATCCATGCTTGGATCCAAATACTAAAGAGACAAAAATCAAGTTAATGACATTTCAAAGCATCCGGGCCCGCGTGCCATCCACCAAATCCCAGTGAGGTGCTACAGTCGAGACTCACCTGTCACCCCGGTGTGGCCGTCATGACCGTCATATCACAAAACCCACACCTTTACCAGCAGTGGTAAGGTGGCCTCCAAGTTGGACTGGACGAAGCAACCATCATTTCATTGGAACGCTCGTTCAAGCCCTTTCTTCCCTTTCTTGAAGAAAACCTCACTCCAGGCTACTCTGCCATTTTTCTTCTCTACCGATGAAGGAAAGGTGGGCGAATCAGTTATGCTGCTATATTTTCATTCCAATAATCTTCTTTTTGCGAAGCACCGACCGATTCTCACATCCTATTCTTTTCCCGTTTTCATTGTGATTGTGGTTTCCTTTCGATTGCTTTTTGTTTGTCAGTTCATTGATGGATCCTGGAGCACTAGGCAGAGAGTTGCCAGCGGACAACCCACTAGAGACAGTGATCTCCAAGAAGCGAGCACCGACCAACGAGTTGACCATGTTGGTGGGCCAACCCATGGAGACGAAGAACTCCAAGAAACAAGCACTGGCCAAAGAGTTGAGGACGTTGGCGGACGAACTCCTCAAAGAAAGTTGGAAGAACAGCAAGGGCCCCACCGTGCCTACCCCAGGAGCTCTGATTGCCACCTATGTGAGGCTCAAGACCGAGTTTGAGGAGATAGTCACCGTTGAGAAGCAGTATTCCCCTGGCAAGGTGATGGCCCCCATCGAGGACGAGGAGATGGCCCCCGGAGGGATGAGATCCCCCGGTGAGCTGCACAAGGTAAAAAATAATGGCTTATTACCATAGTTGTGGTTTTTGATTATTTGCAATGTGCTTGCTTTTTGATTATTTGCAATGTGCTTGCTAATATGTTAGTGTTGTGCAGGTGCCGGTGGTTGTCCTTGATGATTCCGATGTCGTGGCCCGTCCTATTGGCATTGCCCCGAAGATCGATTCTGATACCGCTGTCCATCCTATGGACATCTCCCCAGAGATCGATTCTGATGTCGCGGTCAGTCCTGTGGACATTGCCCCATAAATCGATTCCCATGCCGCTGTCCGTGCTGTGGTCATTGCCCGAGAGATCGATGACAAGAAATAGTTGGTCGCGCTAATCCTTCAGGGTAGTTTGCATTGCCCTGTATTTAATTACCAGAACGATGCGTGTTATCAAACCATCTTAGGGCTAGTGCACTGTCTTGTGTGGGCGGATCTTGCTACTTTTGTTTGATAGTGAATCATGCGAACCCTCTCCGAGTTATGGAAACAGATGTATCCTCACCAGCTTTTGATGTAATACATGGCATGCTTAGATGTAAGTTTGAATTGTTTATCATATCAGCAGGGCTTGTTTGATGATTCTTGGTGTTAGTAAGCTAGCTACTGTGCGAGCTATAGTACTTGCAAAACACTTACCGAAGAGAAACATTGGGGCTGATGAGCTCGTGGTACGCTTATACTTATCCCTCGTCGATCGACCAATAGCCCTAGCTCCTAAAATTGTAGGCTTAGTGATCGATCAGACAATAGTCGACATACATTCAGGCCTCATTCGGTTCATAGGGTAGGAAAATCGTAGCAAAAGTACAGAGAACATGCAACACAAAATCATAGCAGTGCAGAGACGTACTCCCTCCGTTCCAAAATAGATGACCTAGGCGGGCTAGTTTGGCCTAGTGGGTTTTAGTGATATGACGTGGTACAGTGCCGTCCAGACTTCGCGTGTGGTAGCAGTATTGCGGGTACTGTAAGTTTTCTTGAAGAAGCGGAATTCAATGAAGTCATGATGGTTCCTTCGTACGAACAACTTACGGTGGGAAAGCTTGGGCCTGCGATACGACCAGGGTAGACCAGGATAATTTTGTGCATTGCAGGTGGACCAGGATGGTCGACGTCCCACATGTCGGCGAATGAAAGTATTCTTTCCGATATAGAGGATGAGCAACGAGTATTCATTGTTTATTTTTGATGAAAGCTATTGTATCCACTATTACTCCTTGACTTTGTCAATGCCTCTCTCTCCTCCACATAAGCGGGGACTACTTGCTATGCATGCAGTGGGCAACTAGCGTCTTGAGGGGCCAGGGCGGTGAGAGCGGGCTCCGGAAGCAGTCTGGACTCCAGCATGGCCCACCTCACATTATCACCATATATTTCTTGGAGTCTGTGTGCGGCGGGCGGGCGATCTCTTCTCCCTCCCCCGTTTCTCTCTTCTCAGCCGACGCCCGCCGAGCGATTAGATTTCGGCTATCGACGGTTTATTCAATTACGGTCCCACATGTCAGTGAAATTGCAAGATAACGCGTGTCCCCTCTGGTGAGCGGCGTGCGAGCCGGACTGTCGGGGTTGCGACGCGTACGAGTCGTAAGTGTGCCGCCTTTTCCTTTAGAACTTGCGAAGCGTAACATTTTCGCGCGATCGATCGATAGAAATCCAGAACAAAATGACGAGGGCGGTGCTTTCCCGCTCGATAGGCGGGCTAGTTCGAGTGATATGACGTGCTACAGTGCCGTCCACTTGCTACATTTTTATGTAAGCAAGAGTTTACACTCGTACGCGGGAGGAGTGCGAAACACCGCAGATCTGATTTTGATCGAGGGATAACTGTTCCCTGCCAAATAATGGAGGATTGTTAGTGATTATAGTATGATAGTTAGGGCATCTCCAGCGTTGGCCCACAAATTTACACCGGCATCTGTCCGAGGACACTGATGGATGCCATCTGATGCTGCCCGCATACCTTTCGACAACTATATGAACTAACGGGACGAAATTCGTGCAAACAAAGCAAATTTCAAATTAACCAGATGAAATTAACTGGATGAAATAAATTACATTTCGAAAAATTCTCCTACAAACTGGACAAAATTCATTACATATTTCGCACAAACCGTACTAAACCTACTGTAAACCTAATCTAAACGATCGCCGGTGCCCGACCACCAAGTCCGGCCATGAACCCGAGAAAGCCGGCCATTGCCTTTGCCTCCTCCTCATCCGCCTCGATAACCTCCTCCTCCGGCCGGAGCACAAGGTTATGAAGATTTCCGCCTCCACATCGCCGTCAAGCGGCTAATCGGTCGCCGATGTTTACCCCACCAAGCTTGGCGTCGACTGAGCGGACTAGCGGTGGCCTTCCCGGGACCAGAGCGGCGGCGACCTACCGTGTACTACTCTTCCTCGCTGCCGGCTGCGCCCGCGCACGCGCGCCGGCTTCGTGGTCGTGGCGGCGGGGGGCGGCCCAGGGGGTGCCGGCGATCTCCTTTGTTTGCTCCTGCGACAGTACGTTGAAGAGAGCTTTGGAGCACGCCCGGAGCAGAGCCGCCGATGTCCCTCATCTTCTGTTGCGACAGTACGTCCAAGAGAGCTTCGGAGTGCCACGAGGCCATGGTTGAAGTGGTGCCGACAGAAGGAAGGGACCGGAGGAGAATAAGTGTGGGTCTTTGGCTATGGCTGGGAGCTGGGGCTCAAGTTAATATAGCGGGCGAATGGCAATGAGCCGCGGCAGACGGATGGACAACTGGTGCCGGAGTAGGTTCATCGGGCGTGAATGCGGACGCTGCTTCAGATGCGTTTGGGTGACTGACATGTGGGCCCAACGGGCATGTGGCCCGCATATCAGTGACACACCAATTGCACCTGCAGTTAAGTCCAGTGAATGCAGCATTGACATTCTAGAGAGACGGTGACCGTTTCAGGCGCATGCAGACTGTTTGACTGGTCAACCATACAAATACGGAGCTATACGCTAAGCCAGCGACTGTATAATCACCATATCTCGTATACAATGATCAAAATGAGCTATCAAGACAAGTTCGATGACCGCCAATGCATTTTACTCGGTAATAAATGACTAGGATTTAAGGGGAATCCTAATTTGCTTCGTCTTCTGTCCTTGAGCTCTTGACAAACCAATGCACTATACGATTGTCCGGCCACTCCACCTCAGAGCTCTCACCAAGCGTCGTTCATGCCACCGCACCGCAAACTAACCGGTAAGGCAGCGATGGCATCCCGCCACGCCGAGTTCCTTGCCGCCCACGAACGCACACAAAATGGTAGGGAAGCGATGGCATCCCGCCGTGCCGAGTTCATCACCGCTCGCGACCTCACAACTATGTGGGAGGAATTAGAAGATGCCAAGGCTGAATGGGCGATAGAGCAAGAGGCGGCCAAAGCCGCACAGAGGGAGCGGAAAAGTCAGAAAGCACTCAAGAAAAGTGAGGCCCGCCGCCGCAAGAAAGAAAAGGACGCACGCGCTGCTGCGGAGAGGTCGGCGGAGATCCAAGCACGGTGGGGTGTCGTCGACAAAGCCGGGAAGGAGAACGACGACGTCTGGCCAGCATGTGAGAAGTAGTAGTACTAGTAGTTAGTGTGTGTGTGTCTGTGTCTGAGTACGAGCATGTACCAGTACTACTAGTTACTAATGTAGTTTTTAGAGCAAATTACCAGTACATTAGCCTAGACTAAGTGGAAAAATTCCTATCCTATGCATCAAATGGCATCTCTTTCTCTATAGGAATTGAGATGCATGTCATCTCACTTCCTATGATTTTCATATTCCTATCCTGTGAACGAAAGGAGGCCTCTGTTGGAGTAAATACTGTAGCTAGCAGTACTGCTGGTACAGTAGTTTTCTTCAAGAAGCGGAATTCAACGAAGTCATGATGGTTCCTTCGTCCGAGCAACTTCAAAGTGGGAAGTGGGCCTGTGATTTGATGGCTCATTAGTCATTGTTACTGCGGCGCGACGACCTGGGTGACTCTCCCTTGGAGTTCTGCGTGCATGGCAAGTGGACCAGGATGGTCGACGTCCCACATGTTGGCGAATGGAAGTATTCTTTCCGATATCGAGGAGCAAGGAAACCGCGTGGTATAGTATCACTGCTGATTGGTTTGCAAAAAAATAGTATCACTGCCGATTTATAATTATTTTTTATTTCTAATGAATGCTAGCGTTTCAACTCTTATGACGAAGGGTGCCAAAGACGGCACGTGCTGGATGTCCCACACGTCAGCGAAAGGAGTGGGACATGAACAGCGTGGTAGAGCCCAGCGTAAAAAAACAGCGTGGTAGAGCGTCTCCACTTCTTCCACTTCTGGGTCGGAGACCACACGTAGTAGTACTTAGCTGTATGAACGATACAAAGTGCGACCTGGAGAGAAAGACACGTCTAGTTGGAAGGTCTCGGGGCATACACGTAAAGAAATATAAAAGTTAATATGTGCCTCCAACTAATATAGTAGTAGTAGAGTACTTAGACACGTACTCCATAACATCACCGTGCATTGCACGTACAACATTTAGTGGTAGTACGTAGTAAGAGACAAATGCCGCCCAAGAGTTCCCTTCTCGACCTACTTTTGGGTGTTTGGTAAAGTGTATGGAGGGTGCATGAGTCCATACTAGTTTAGCACAAATACACTAGAAGCATGCATGAAGAGAGCATGCATGAAGAGGGGTGTTGAGTTGAGCATGCATGAAGAGGGAACAACTATGCTGAGACGAGAACCAAGCAAACACACCATGTATGCCATGCATGTTCATACCATTTGTGCCTTTCTACTTCACTTACTGCGCTACATTACTCAGGTTCGTACGTCCACTCCTGGGTACATGTCCGTCTCGTAGTTCCAGTGCCATGTGTTCTTCATATAGATGGTACGATCGTTGCATAACACGTGCGCCTTGATGCTAGATGTCTCGCGTGTTGGCAAAAGGCTGAACAAAGCTCACGTAAAAAAATAGAGTGGAAGAACATAGATTCCGGACAACCGAGAAGGAGCAAGGAACCTCGTGGTGGAGCGTCTGCACTCATAATATTTAATATTATTCAGCGATATAAAATTAACCAAGCATGTCCACAGTGGACTGGAAGAGTACAAAACACAGCAGCCCAGTGTAGTTACATCATACTAGTACATGGCTAACCCACGCTATCACCATATTTCTTGGCTTCCGTGCGGCACCTATCTCTAGTAATCCAGCAGCCTGTATCGCTTCTCCCTCCTCGTCTCTATCAAAGTGCGGCGGGCTGGCGTTTCTGCCGTCTATTGAGGTCGGTTAACTATCACATGTTAGCGATATGCCAAGAGCATTCTAAAAAAATTCCTTTCACGTTCCGTTTTCAAAAGAAAAAAATCCTTTCACGTACGAATTTGCCTGTATGCTTTGAGCAACTTGCATGTCCTATACTGCTCCTGTTTGATACTCTAACTTAGCTAGAGGTTAGACTAACTCATGACTAACCCTGAACTAACTGTAGCCAAAGAGGTGTTTGGTGAAAGGGTTAGATTGACAATAAATGCACTTCATGGAGAGAGAAAAGTGATTTTTCAGTGGTCCCAATGAGAACTATCTCCAGTTAGCACCTCTTGGGTGGGATAGTTTTTTTTGGTGGGTTCGGTGCAACTTGCTCCAATTTAAACCCTCATGCTTGGATATTTAGGGCTATCTGAGCCCCAACTAGCTCAAACTAACTCTAACCCATGGATCCAAACAGGGCCTACGGCCAGTCTCGACGCGGAGCAGTCGCGTGCACCGGGAAGCGACGATCTCTCGGCCGTCGTGCCACTTCAAAGCCGGCGCCAGTGAGAGGTCGCCTCCACTCTGGCAGGGCATTAATGCGGCACTGACGCTCCAGGCGACGCTGACCATTTCACACAGGAAGCGCGTGCTAGCAAGGGAGTATAGGTTTTGAACCGTTTCAGGTGTAGTAGTAATGGTAGTTTGCAAAACTACTCAATTATTGCACTCAGTTTCCTAAGAAATTGTGGTAAAAAATGTTACTCCACAGCCCGCTTCCCTTCTCCTTCCTGCTCGTGATTTACGTGGCCATGTTAACGTGGTTGTGTCAAAAAAATGTCACTTCCTGCTAGTGATTTGCGTTATATAATTACAACCAAGATGCTCGTGCATTGCACGGAACATCAATATGCATTTTTTTACAAAACTCCTGTTGTGATTGACCCATGCAGGAGTAATCCCATGTGTAAAAACTAATGATATCTTGAGAATTTTATCGGAAAACTGGTATCTCAAGAATGTCATCGAAAAATGGAAAGATGAGAGATAAGGCGAGGAGGAGTGGAGCATGGTGGTGACTGGTGGTCGGAATGGGCGGAGGCATGGGGATGGACGGCGCCGGCAGGCGGCAGCGGCCACCATGCATGCTAGATTGTTCCAGAGAATTATTCCTTTTTAATTGCTGAGCAATGAGGTTGTGGGAGATAATGATGTGGAGAGAGGTGCGGGTATCTTTTGTAAAATTATCATAGTTTCCTTCCTATCCGTCAGATATAGATCATACGGTCTGTATTACAAGATGGCAGGCACACCATCATCGCCAACTCGTTTTTTTATAAGGGTATACAGATGATAAGTTTGCTGACTACTAAAGTAAAGTGGAATCTATCCATGTTGTGCAAGTAAATAAAGGTGATTGTTTATCATACGGGTAAGGTTGGATGAAGGGTGGTAGGAACAAATGTTGCGCCTAGAGCATGTGTGTGTGAGATGGAGTCTTAGTGTGTGGTGTGTGTGTGTGTGTGTGTGAGAGAGAGAGAGAGTGTGAGAGTGGGAGAGAGAGAGAGAGGAGAGAGAGATGGAGTCTTAGTTTGTGTGTGTGTGAGAGAGAGAGAGAGATGGAGTCTAAGTGTGTGTGTGGGAGGGGTGCGTGTGTGTGTGTTTGTGTGTGAGAGAGA
>NC_041383.1:656394625-656412690 GCF_002162155.2 Triticum dicoccoides | reverse complement strand
GGGTCCTCTGCGGCGGATGTAATTTAAGTGTGCATGGCTTCATCATAGAGAGGTGATGTGTATGGCAGAGGCCACCAACGATGGGGTGCGAGAGAGAAAATGCCCGTAGGAGGGAAGAGAAGGTGCGTGCGCGTGAGAGGAGTCGACATCGAGAGAACGTGTTTGTTCGAGAGACAGCACGGAAGACTACTATATATCGATGGTGCATGTAGGTGGGAATTAAACAAAAGGATGGTCTTATTGGTTTCGGGGATATAGGGGAAGAGTGAGAGGCGCGCGGGGCGGGGGGGGTAGCTAGAAGGAGATTGTTAAGTGTGAGTGTGTGTTTTGCCCATCCAGGCGGAAGTTATGTGCACAAAAGAGGAGAACGATTCGATGTGGCATTAGGATTGCGGGTAATTAACTACGTATGGAGACATAGAGACCTTGAATGTGCATGTGTGAGAGGTATACATGTATACGTGGGATGTGTGTGTGTGCGCGCGCGCATGATCAAGATAAAAGAAAGAAGACATAAGTCCTAAGATCAACGACATGGGAGAGACGGATCGGTATGACAATATGCATGCATGTGAGAATGCAGGGAAGAAGGCCCGGCAATTGAGCATGTGTTTTTGTCTTTAAGAGATAGTGGCGTGGGCTGGAGCATGCATCTATGGCGAGCAAAGGGGGTGAGGCGCAACGATTGTGCAAAAGAGATCAACCTATAAATGCATATGTATGGATAGACATATATAGTGTGGGTGATAGGAAGCAAGACTCTGTGCGAGAAAGAAATGTTGACGGAGAAACTACAGATAGATACAGAGATGGAGATGCTAGCTAGAGAGACATCCGTTAGTTTGGGTGTCGGAGATGACCGTCAGGTGGTTCAAAGGGTGAAGTTATATATGTGTGTGAGAGGGCACTTGACTGCATGCATGTAGAGAGAAACATATGTAGTGTGCGTGATAGGAATCAAGAGTGAGGGCGAGAAGAAGGTTGATGGAGAAACAGATAAATAGAAAGATAAAGATGCTAGCTAGTGTGCGCTAGAGATAGGAGTCGAGTGGATCAGAAGGCTGGGTTATGTGTGTGGGTGTGAGAGAGATAGAGAGAGGGTGCATGTGAGTCACATACAAACAAATATCAGAGAGAAATGAGATCCGGAGAGACGGAGTTTTGTGTCTGCAAGAGAGAAAGATATTTCACAACGAGAGTGATAGCTAGAGAGACATATGAGGGAACGCAAGATATCTCTAGGGAGAGAGGGTGTGTTTGAGCGACATACAAGAGAACAATGGAGAAATATGAGACCCTGGGAGACAGAGTTTGTGTTTGTGTGTGAGAAAGAGATATTGAAGAGGAAGAGTCATAGGTTCTCATATCTAAGGAGCGAAAGACATCTCTGTATGAGGGGTGTGTGAGTGGCACACCTGGGAATAGTTGAGAGAAATGAGACCCCGGGAGACAAAGTTTTGTGTTTGTGTGAGAGAAAGAGATTCCACATGGAGAATCATAGCTAGAGACACATAGCAAGGAGCGAGATATACTTAGAGAGAGATAGAGTGACGAAGGTCAATGGAGAGAGTACCGTCAGTGTGTTACGAAGATAAAAGATCATTGTCGACATACAGGTAGCACGAGAGATGCCTGAGAGACGATGAACGCGTATAGGTCCAAAGAGATAGTCCTATATAAGCATGAGTGATAGCTATATGAGACGAATATCTGGATTAAAGGGGATTCAAATATTTAAACTGGAGATCACGACATCGATAATATCATAACGCAAATTGGTGTATCAAACATGCATATTCATTTGAATTTGGGCACACGTGTAATGTTATATAGTTTATCAATATTGGTGATCCATAGATTCTTCAATTACAAACAATGCATGGTTTATATGCAATTAGTGTCTAAACGGGATTACACTATATGTTGCGTGTGTGAAACACATTATACATGTTTGAGAAGTTAAAAAACCCGCATGAAACACACATTAATTGGAGACAGTTAGCGAGGAATGCATATATTGAATTTCAACATAAAGATGTGTCAAATATTTGAAAATCCAAATTGATGGATACAACCTTATGAATCTGAGATCATGCCATTTGTAAACCATATTTATGTATAAATGGTGTTGTGTTTTTGAAAGTATATATGTAAAAAAATGATGTATATAGAATGTAATTCCAATTGAAAATGGATCCCGCCCGAAAAAAATAGTAGAATACAAACTGGATTCCAATTGAGTTGGCACAGTAAACGTGCACTATTTAAAATTTGAACGAAGCGGGGAAAGTCGCAGTAACTGCCCGAAACCAAAATCTGCGAGATGGAAATCACTACTGCCTATCCCTGCCGCGCAAAGCCTATCTGCTGGATTTCTATAGGTTTCGATAGGGGTAGGTTTGTAATTTCACCCAAACATGACGTAACCGCCTCTCACCCGGATTCATACACGGTGGGCTTCAAAACACAGTGTGCCCTCGGCCGAAATCGACTCCCTCCCCGATTCATATTCATACACGGTGGGCACCAAAAACAAACTCTCGTCGGCAAATATTCGGTGTATGCGAGATTACCGTCCTATCCCCAACCGACTAATGTTGCTGTGATGTAGTAGAAATTCGAAACGGGGGCTAAGTTTGTAAATTTCCTCGCATTTGAGACAAGCATGCCCTGACTACATGGTTCCCCCCTTCCTCTCTACCTCCCTTTTCCCCATTCGTACTCCGTGGGCGCCAAAACACCCTCTCCACCCCACCCTCCTCCGTCCGCCGCCGTCCACCACCCCATCCACCACCGTC
Source organism: Triticum dicoccoides (assembly GCF_002162155.2). Lineage (NCBI taxonomy): Eukaryota > Viridiplantae > Streptophyta > Magnoliopsida > Poales > Poaceae > Triticum > Triticum dicoccoides. The sequence continues at coordinate 656,409,892 of NC_041383.1, read as the reverse complement.
CTCCTCCACCATGCCAAAGCTGATACCCCGACGCCGCCGTCCATTACAAGAGATCGACCTCTCTCATCCACACCTTCGGACCGAGATCCTTGCATCCCGTCCTCTCGCTTCAACCCCGCCTCGTCCACCTTGTTGGCGCCGCTCCTACGACCGTCTTGTCCACCGCGCCCTGCCGCCACCGTCTACCCTCCTAGATCTGCTTCCACGCCACCGACAGCCATCACTACCGCAGCACCGTCAAATTCTCACCAGATGCGTACACGGCGCCGCACCAGAGGCGGTACTCTTTCGTATCTGCTCAACTTATTTCTCGCAGCAAGAAAATTGATCGCCACTGCTTTACTCTGATTTCTTGTCTTGGTTGCGAAGTTGCCTTTGTCCGGTTTGCACCTTCAGATCCGCCATGGCACGCTCAACACTATACTCCCAATGCTTATGGTTTTCCCCTTTTATATTCCACACTAGTTAAATCACAGTAGACTAAATTTCAAAATTGGGTCAGTCGATTTTTTAGAGCTCGCCGGAGTTCGCCGGTGCGATCCAAGGGGCTCGGGTGGTTGTGGGGCATCGCCGAACAAAGAAAACTCGACGCGGGTGGGGGGTGGGGGTGGTGGAGGAACACAGGCGGTGGGGGCCGGAGGTCCGACCGGCGGCCCGTGCGGTGTTCTGTATGGGAAGAATCACAAACGAGGAAGAAGAAGGGTTAGGAGACGTAGGATCTTCATCCAACCGCCTGAAATGGTCGAGAGACAGCTGGGAGTTGCATTCTTAATGCGCTCTGGTTCATCATGTGTGGGCACTACGCAACCAACATTTTATTATCCAAAATCTGCTTGCTCTTCTTTACCATGTTCGATAGTGCTGGCCTGTACGCGATCGATAGGCTTTCAATTACTAGCGGTAATACAACACTGTATTTTCAAGACAGTTCCACTTTCTCGATTTATATATCGTGGTTATGGTGTACCCCTATTGTGTACACTATGATCTGCCTAGTTGCTGTGTGCTCTTGTTATCATGGTTTGGCAATAAACTATCTATACAGTATATTATGAACCTATCATCTGCTAGCTATCCTTACTTCTGGAGCCTATTTTTTTGTGTACTTGTGCCAGATTATATAAATGCACACACGATATTACAGCACACATGAGCTTTCTCATCAGAATCCAGTGATAGCACATAAGTGTTTACAGGGGCGCCCCTATATTAGAATATCATCTACATTACAAAGATAATCTCACAACTAATTATGTTTTCATGGTTCTCAGATATTATACGCAATTACAGTGAATATCAGAATCCGTGCATCAGAAGAATATTGTGGAACACTGCAATGACTTACAAAATTGGCACCAAGGTATTGAGTGCCATTTTGGAAGCAATGAAACTCGTACGCTCCCCACCAATTGATTCTTGTTCAGAATATCATTCTAATGACTATTCTAACCTGAAGGAGTCAAAGGCAGATGGCCTGCCATGTTCACCCATCAAGGTGCATGTTCTAATTTGGCAAGGTTTTATTGATTCCGCGTATCTTGCATATGTTGTCTTGCATTTCTTCTACTTTGTTGCACCACCATCCGCTTAGTTTACTCATCATATAACTCGAGATGATATGCCCATCCATTATCAATACATATTCCATCTGTCGCCATACCATGTTTTTCCACTCAAATGTTGTTCTTGTGCATCAGACATCAAAAAGGAAGAGGGTGATTGCCAAACCTGAAGGAGCACCAGCAAAGTCCTTGAAAAACGTAGTGGTGTCGGAGAAATCAGACAGCGCCCCACTTATATTGGCTATACAACCAGTGACACAAAACATAGGACCGACTCCGGCAGACTGTATCCATACTTCACTGGCCACACCACTAGCCCCACCACATAGGACCTGCACTCCAGCAAAAGGTATACCGATTTCATTTTCCATAGCACCAGCCGTACCACAGAAAAATTCCACTCCAGCAAAAAGTACAACAAGTCCACCGGCCGAAGACCTATCCCAACTGCAGAGACGGCCAATTCCTGCAGATTGGAACCCCATTCCATTTATTCCCAGTTTAAAAGACAATGCTTTCAATGTTGTTAGGGACTACGTGCATATATTCCCATCATGGGAAGATTATAGTGAAGACAAACACCATTTTCACATCTTCCTGTCCAACTTACGTGTAAGTGCTATTATTCATGGTTATTATTTTCCTGTTTTCTGCTGATTGAACACATCAATGATTTACATTACATTGTTGTAACTAGGTGGGGGTCAATCTGGATAGTCATGACGAGCAAAGCTTGCTTGTGCTTTTCAAGGAACCATTGCAGCAGTATCGGTGTTACATGAGGAAATCACACTTTGATGGCAAGTCTATAAACGAATTTCCGGTGAAGACTCCTGTGCTAAATTTAGAAGACATTGAATGGAAAAACCTTGTTATGCACTGGTCTCGTTCCCAGGATGAGGTACTGTCTATGAAATCACATGACAATTTGAACTTCTACTTTTCCGCATGTGCCTTACGGATCTTTTTTGCAGGAAATCAGCTCGAAGAAGAATTCCGGTTTGAAAAGAACGGCAAGATATCGCAAATATGCTGCCCGCTGCTTTGCGCTTGTTAGTACCTGTTGTCCTATATCACTATACTTGCATACATACCTGGTTCATTATGTGATAGCAGTATGCATGATAGCTTGCTTATCAATTGTTCGCTCCAAATTATCTGATCTGTATGAATGGTTACATTAGTGTAGAATATATCCAATGCCAATGAATTTTTTTTAGCTCTGCATTGTTCTTGTAAGTACATGCTGTCCTTTATCAGTGTACTTATATTGATAGGTAGTTTTTCATGTACCATCACTCTGCAGCTTATTTTCCTTTGCCCTCCATTTTCTACACATCAGATCTATATTTACTCTTACCATAAGGTTGGTACTGAAGAAGTTTAGCTGTGCGTTGCTCTTGGCTGTGCCTTTTGCCTGTATCGCTGCACATACATTTATAGCTACTTGGTTATGTAGCATCACTCTTCATCTTATCTTAAATATTCTCCATTTTTTCGTATATTATCACATCTATATTTACTCTTAACAAAATGTAGAATAAAGGCAATGCTTATGAAGAACATTATGTGCTAAACTTCTTGAATTGCCCCCCATTAGCATGGACAAGGGCTTTATAGAGCCTGTCTTCACCAATAATGTAAGTTTTTCCTTCTCAAGCCTTCAAACTTTGTTGTGTATATTTGTTTAGGCATGACTGCAACAGCTGTTTATTTTTGGTGTTTGCATCAAATTGCATGTTTAAAGTTTATTATGTAGTTCATAAACAAAAGTTTGTCCTTCTCAATTTAAGTTTTCAGTTGTACAACCAAGTTCCTTCTTCATACCATGTAAATTAAACTATACAGAGAAAGTGATCTTCTTTTGCACTGCATGTATGGTTCTGTTCTTCATCCGTAAACCTGTGGTGTGGTGAACCTACCCACTACAGCACAATGTCATATTCTGCAATGTCTTAACTATGAACAATGTCATATCATTCTACTATTATTTAAAACGCCTCTTTATTTGCCAACCTGAAATGGGATAAATTGACAGCACACTAACCATTGATACTTCTGAGTTCTTGATCTGTAATCCAGTGGTGTCGTGAAGCTGCCAACTCCCTCACAATATCAATTCCAGCCATGTCTTGACCTGAACAATACCATATTGTGTTAATGCAATTTTAAACTGTGTCACTTTATTCGTTAGTAAGAAATGTGATGAATTGTCAGCACTGATACTTTTATGTGCAAAACCTGTCATCTGTCTGCTTGTTTATCTTTCAGAGTGAGGAAGATATAAGTGTTGAACAAGCACAGTCTCATCATCTTGCTCAGCTGCTTGCGCTGCAGCTCCCCAGCAGGGCTAACCTTTCTTGAACTCTATTGAAGTGCTATCGGTTTTGTATAATATTTTGTCGGCATGTTTATTTGCACTGGTGGCGATCTTTGATGCCCAGTGTATGTAATCTGCTGTCTTCTTGTGCTTTATTATCATAGTGGCGAACTTTGATGCCCAGTGGATGTAATATGCCGTAATTTCTTTATTGTATAGTCTAGGTTTTTTCTTATTCACGATGCTGCAGTTATTTTACTATATATATATCCTGTCTTCGCAGTAAACCGGCCAAACTGTAAAATTATGGTACATAATCGGGCCGTCATGCAATCACGATGTATGATCCGCATCATGGGCCCCGTCAAACTGGCCCACCAGTAGATTCAGGCCTTTAATAGTCCGAGTAACCCCCGGCCCTCTTTTCACAAGAAAACTCAATGGGCTTTTAGGAGGCTGAGAAGTAGGCTGGGCCTGAAACGTGTCGAATAGCTCATGGGCCGGCGGCAGCCCGAAATGGACCCCGACCCATGATTGTGCGAATCAATTCACGGGCTTTTAACAGGCCAAAGTTGTCTCGGTCTTTGTTTGGCCCAATCAGATATCGGCTGCGAGCAGGCCGGATGCAAACCGGGCCGTAGTTAGGCCCAACTATATGACGGGCTTTTAACAGGCCAAAATTAATATAGGGATGAAATGTTAAATGGGACCTTAACAGGCCGAAACTAATATCAGGCCAGATTACTAAATGGGCCTTTAGCAAGTGGGCCCAAAAGCATAGCGTCCAGTCAACGGGCCGAATCTGATATGGGCCATAATTGAGCCCAAAGCCTCTTAAAGGGCCGGACTTGATCTGGGTCGTGATTTGGCCCAGAAAGTGGGAGGCTTTTAACGGGCTGGATCTTATATGGGCCATTACTAGGCCCGGAACGTGGCAGGCCATTAATGGACCCGATCAATTATAGGCCGGCATTTGGCCCAAAACATGGTAGCCAGTTAATGGGCCGGCCTACTAGGGTCCTCAAAATCTTGTGGGTCTACAGCTGGGCCGGCCCATTAATGTCGGCAAAATCTCGTGGGCCTTTAGCTGGGCCGGCCCATTATGATCCGCAAGAATTTTGTGGGCCTTTACCTGGGCCGGCCCATTATGGCACACAAAAATCTTGTGGGCCTTTACCTGGGCCGGCCTATTATGGCCCACGAAATCTTGTGGGCCTTTAGCTGGGCCAGCCCATTATAGTCCGCAAAATCTCGTGGGCCTTTAACTGGGCCGGCCCATTATGGGCCGCCAAATCTTGTGGGCCTTTAGTTGGGCCAGCCCATTTAAACTTGATTGGATGTGCCACGTGTCGTTGTATCATAGGCGCCTTCTGTCCAATGAGTGGATGACATCTGTCCAAGCGATGAGCCGACACGTGTTTCCTCCAGCCAATGATGATTTTACACGCGGAAAATCCCCATTGGTCGGGGCTGTTAACGGGTTATCGGATCCAAAACCTGACCCGATAGCTTAACGGCATTCCGTTATGGTGGATGCCACGTGTCGGTCACCCTTGACGAAAGCACTTCTGTGACGCACGATTTATCATCATGGAAGTGGACACTTCCGTGATGATAATTTTGGTAATGTCATCGAACACTTCTACGACAGCACAGGTATGACTACTTTGATTCTGTCATAAATTTGTCATGGATGTACATGCATGACAAAAAACGCGACCTACTATGACAAACATGTATCATCACGGAAGTGTATTTTTTTTGTAGTGCTTGATCATACATGTAGTCGACATAACTAAAACTCCGGGAGGTTAAACCAAAATCACACAGAACAAGGGAGTACCTTGGCTCTAATACCAACTGAAAGTGCATTACGTCGACTAGAGAGGGGTGAATAGGCGATTTTTACAAATTCGTCACTGAGGAATTTCAGGGTGAGGAAATTCCTAAGTCACGAACAACAAGAAGTGAAATAAGTACTTAGGTATAAGCATAACAGAGAAACAACATACTCATCATGATGAAATGAAATTCGAACACAGAGTACAGAAAGCATGAACACATGATAGGCAGGATGAAGACAATGTGACTGAAGACATAGGGTTGAGGAAATAGAGAAAGTCTTCAGTCAAAGTCTTCAAACAGTAATGACCAGGTTCATCAATACATGAATGAGGAAATGAGAGAGTTGAAGAAATAGAACTAGATAGCTTGATGAAGACAATGATTTGGTAGACCAGTTCAAACTGGTGTCACAGTTGTACGTCTGGTTGGAGCGGCTGAGTATTTAAACTCGAGGACACACAGTCCCCACCGTATTCTCCTTGAGCTAAGATCACACAGAACTCACCCAACACTCGTGGTAAGTCTTCACAGGTGACTTCCAAACCTTCACAGACTCGGTCACTCGGCAATCCACAATTCCTCTTGGATGCTCAGACCATGAAGCCTAACTGTCTGGAGGATACACAGTCCTCAAAGGTAACAAGCGTTGGTTCCACAAAGGAACAATCTCTTAAGTGATGCTCAATCACTTTGGGTTTGTAGGTTTGGGTTTGGGATTTGGGTTTTCCTCACTTGACGATTTTCACTCAAAGTCCTTGGAGGATGGGATGCTCTCAATTGACAAGTGTTAGTTTCTCTCAGAGCAACCAACCAACTAGTGGTTGTAGGGGGCGACTATTTATAGCCTAGGGAGCTGCCCGACATGATAAGACATAAATGCCCTTCAAGGATATGACCGTTAGGTGATAGAATATTTTGGACAGCTGGCACGTAGCACAACAACGGTCGGATTTGAGGTTCGAATTCCTCAGGCCTATCATGTTCCTCACCGTGTAGGCAATCCGAAGTGGTGAATTCCGAACTCCTCAGTCAGAACAAATTTCTCAAAGACTAGAAGATCTTCATCTCTATCACTGAAGAAATTGACTGAACTGATATGAGATTTTCAATGGCTTCACTCGAAAGGATTGGGTAGATGTAGGATTTTGAGATGAGCATCACTTGGAAATCAGTTTCCTTAGTATTACCTCAACCCCCTTTAACAGTACGGTTTTTCCTATGACTCAAGAAAGAGAAAATGAAACTATGAAAACAAAAGTCTGCATGCTTCATAATCCTGCATGAATATCCAAGTCTTCAAGGTCACACCAATTTCTTCACTTTCAAAGTCTTCAGGAGAAAAAAAGTCCTCGGCCGAAGACATTCATTTTTAGGGGTCGACTTTCACTGTAAATATCAAACTCCTCATCGAATTATAGAGCCTGTGTACACTCACAAACATATTAGTCCCTTAACCTATAAGTCTTCAATACACCAACATCACTAGGGGGCACTAGATGCACTTATACCACCCAGTTACGTTGTGAGGTTTGGTACATCCAAAGCATTCCTACGGTATCCGGGAGTGGCACAATCTCATGGTCTAAGGAAATGATACTTGACATTAGAAAAACTCTTGGCAAATGAACTACACGATCTTGTGCTATGCTGAGGATTGGGTCTTGTCCATCACATCCTTCTCCTAATGATGTGATCCCTTTATCAACGACATCCAATGTCCATGGTCAGGAAACCATAATCATCTATTGATCAACGAGCTAGTCAACTAGAGGCTCACTAGGGACATATTGTGGTCCATGTATTCACACATGTATTACGGTTTCCGGTTAATACAATTATAGCATGAACAATAGACAATTATCATGAACAAGGAAATATAATAATAACCATTTTATTATTGCCTAGGGCATATTTCCAACACTTCCTTCCTCTCCTACTCCAACTAGGGAAGGGGGAATCCTACTCCGACCGGGAGTAGGACTCCCCCCTTGGGCGTGCCATGAGAGGGCCGGCCCTCCCCCTCCTCCACTCGTTTATATATGGGGGAGGGGGGCACCCCATAGACACGAAAGTTGACAATTGTTTTAGCCATGTGCGGTGCCCCCCTCCATAGTTACACACCTCGGTCATATCGTCGCAGTGCTTAGGCGAAGCCCTGTGCCGGTAACTTCATCATCACCGTCACCACGCCGTCGTGCTGACGAAACTCTCCCTCGACTTCAGCTGGATCTAGAGTTCATGGGACGTCACCGAGCTGAACGTGTGCAGATCGCGGAGGTGTCGTACCTTCAGTGCTAGGATCGGTCGGATCGTGAAGACGTACGACTACATCAATCGCGTTGCCATAACGCTTCCGCTTTTGGTCTATGAGGGTATGTGGACAACACTCTCCCCTCTCGTTGCTATGCATCTCCTAGATAGATCTTGCGTGATCGTAGGAAAATTTTGAAATTATCGCGTTCCCCAACAAATACATCATCTCGATATTTGAAAAAGGTCCTTACAATTAGAACAATCTATTTGGCAATAGCAGTTTCACCCAAGTTGGTATTGCGATGCTAGAACATAAACACAATTTAGTTATTTTCTACATCAGGCTAATACAAGAGAAAAGTACACGCATATTTAATGGGGACAAATTGATGATATGCCATATGCACATAGCTGAACCTAGCTAATATGCATAACAATGACAAGTTATTTATTTCATCATATGAAGGCCAAATGCAGGGCTTTATCACCCCTGATTATGCATACAAAACATGTAGCTAAGTATATGCATTTTAGATTTGGAATAAACATTTGGTAGGGTTGTCATCCTTACCATGCTCTTCAACATATATCCAACACATATATAATAGTAAGAAACCAAAGCATCATCGAATTATTTGATGGGCAAAGATACCATGCATTCCGTGGCAACTCACGGGGCATTCAACTAGGGCATGTTTGGTTGCCTGCATGCAGCCCAACCAGGCCCGCGCGGGATGTGCACGGCCTGTTTGGTTACTTGGGCTGCATGCAGTTTGTGGCCCGCATGGACCTTAAAGCAGCCCGCAGCCTGGCCCGGCGCGGCAGTTTCTCGCGAGCCTCGCTCGGCGTGGTGTTGGGGAACGCGGTAATTTCAAAAAAAAATCCTACGATCACGCAAGATCTATCTAGGTGATGCAGGCTTCGACTAAGCTCCGCAACTGTATGATCGAGGTGTGTAACTGTGGAGGGGCGCACCGCACACGGCTAAAAGATCAACTTGTGTGTTCTAGGGTGCCCCCTGCCCCCGTATATAAAGGAGGGAGGGGAGGCCGGACAGCCCTCCTTGGTGCGCCCCCAAAGGGGGAATCCTACTAGGTCTCCAAGTCCTAGCAGGTTTCCACCAAGAAGGAGAGAGGGGGAAGGAAGGAGAGGGAGAGAGGGAGAAGGAAAGGGGGGGTGTCAGTGTCAAAACCGGCGGATCTCCGGTAGGGGGTCCCGAACTGTGCGTCTAAGGCTAATGGTAATAGGAGGCGGGGACATGTTGTTTACCCAGGTTCGGGCCCTCTCGATGGAGGTAATACCCTACTTCCTGCTTGATTAATCTTGATGATATGAGTATTACAAGAGTAGATCTACCACGAGATTGTAGAGGCTAAGCCTAGAAGCTAGCCTATGATTATGATTGTTGTTGTCCTATGGACTAAACCCTCCGGTTTATATAGACACCGGATGGGTCTAGGGTTACACAGAGTCGGTTACAGAGAAGGAGATCAACATATCCAAATTGCCAAGCTTGCCTTCCATGCAAAGGAGAGTCCCATCCGGACACGAGACGAAGTCTTCAAGCTTGTATCTTCATAGTCCAACAGTTCGGCCAAAGTATATAGTCCGGCTGTCCGAGGACCCCCTAATCCAGGACTCCCTCAGTAGCCCCTGAACCAGGCTTCAATGACAATGAGTCCGGCGCGCAGATTGTCTTCGGCATTGCAAGGCGGGTTCCTTCTCCGAATACTCCATAAATGATCTTGAATATGAGGATCGTGTCCGGCTCTGCAAAATAATTTCCACATACCACCATAGAGAGCACAATATTTTACAAATCTAATCGTCCGACAACTTTACATAGCATGACATCATGCCACAGCCCGGTTATTATTCGAACCATTTTTCTCAACCAGACACTGCACATATTGCGAGGCGGTTTCCTTGGCACGTCTTGTCGAAGCAGCAATCGTGTCCCCTGATCACAGGATTCTCATCAATACGGGTGTGGGTAACCCAACCGCGCCATCAATCGTGGCGTTTGGGGAATAAGCGATTTCACCAGGCAAGTGGGGAGGCGCACAGTTTCTACCGCCTTTATAAAGAGATAGGGATTCTCCTTTTTCACCCAAGCCTTCTTCTTCCTTCGCTCATCCATTCTCGCATGCTCGAGCTCCAGCACCCCAGTTCTCACCTACTCCATATAGCCATTCCAAACATGTCCGGAGTGGGAGGCAAGTGGATGGCCTCCTCCATCACGGAGGAGGACATTACGAAGCTCCGGGAGGCCGGATACTTGGCCGCGGACATCGCGCACCGGCTCCCGGATGCAGGGCAGATCGTTCCGACTCCGGAACCCCATAAGAGGGTTGTGTTCCTCGCCCACTTCGTTCAAGGACTAGGGTTCCCCCTCCACCCATATGTCCGCGGGCTCATGTTTTACTATGGGCTAGATTTTCATGATCTGGCCCCCAATTTCATCCTCAACATCTCGGCATTCATCGTCGTGTGCGAGGCCTTCCTCCGCATCAAGCCCCACTTCGGCGTGTGGCTGAAGATCTTCAACGTGAAGCCGAAGATAGTGGTCGGCCAACAAGCGGAGTGCGGAGGCGCTATGGTGGGCAAGATGCCCAACGTCACCTGGCTCGAAGGCTCCTATGTGGAGATCGTGAAGGGGTGGCAGTCGGGGTGGTTCTACATCACCGAGCCGCGCGACGCCAACTGGGCGGCGGCCCCCGAATTCCGATCTGGCATCCCCATGCGGCCCACCTCCTGGAAGAAGAATGGCTTAGCCTGGGGTGCGCCTGCAGAGCTGACCGGACTCCACAATTGCGTCAAAAATATGATAAGCAAGAAGATCAAGCTTGTCAACATGGTCCAGGTCATGCTCTTCCGCCGGATCCTCCCGTGTCAAAGACGGGCATTCAACATGTGGGAATTCGATTCGGCCAAACACCAGATGCTGTGAGAGCTCTTCGACACGACGCACAAAGACGTCTGGAAGGTGTTGTTCAAGGCCACGGAAGTACCTCCTCCCACTACCGAGGACCACGGACTCAGCGCAAAGCGCCCCGCCAATCCGGTAAGATCTCTATATTTCACAAGATGTGCCTTTCCTCAGTATGTTTGTGGGAGGAATCTAAGCCATCATACTGATTTAACAGGACTATGTGGCGACAACGGAGCGGATCGACTGTCCAGCTCTGTTTCCTGAAGATCGAACAACTGCTCTCCTGAAGGAGATGCTGTTTCTGGCGCCCTATGAGGTGCCGGAGAAGAAGGCTAAGAAGAAGGCCACGGGGACGAGGAAAGGTCTCCGGCGCAAGGTTGTGTCGGACTCATCGTCCGAAGACACCGAGGCAAACTCCTCCAACAAAAACGAGAAGGAGGAAGAGGAAAACCCTCCCCCCAAACCGAGGGGAGAAGAAAAGGAAGGCCACCTCGTCTGGGGAGGCCGAAGGGTCCAAGAAGGGAAGGACCCTCCCTCCGGACCACTCCACAACAGCCGCCTACAGCAACGAGGAGTGGTTGCCTAGGGACAAGCCCCGGGGAAAGTCGTAAGTATCCAGACACTTATAATGATTCCGGTATGTTTTGTTTTATTGCTTCTTATCATGTTAAATGCGATTGTGCAGTCCATCCAAAGCCCACATCAACGTATCCTCCTCGGATGGTGCTCTGAGCCAGTCGGAGATGAATAGCTATTCACTCCCGACGGCCACCACCTCCCGGCCCGCGGATGACACTAAGGTGTTGTCTCAGAGGATACCGGAACAGGGGGATGGTTCTGGAGACGCCCCAAGGCGAAATCCCAGAAGACGGACACATGGGGGGGGGAGACCCCATGGATTCTGATGACGGGGGCCGCGGCAAGTCTGGCCCCCAGCCGGATACTGCACCGGAACCTCCAATGGTTCCGGATTCAGGTAGGCAGTCCCTCACTAAGGAAGGCAAGCCGCCTGTGCCGATGACCTCTATCCATCCAGAGGCATCGAACAATTTGCTGGAAGCGCTTCGTGGCGCTTCCATTGATGAAGAGCACCGTACTCTTATGAGTATGGTGATTGAGAAGGTTCGGTCCGCCAAAAGCGGATTGACCGAAGCCTGCGGCAGCCTCCTAACAGGTTTTGAGGTAAGTGATCATATTATGAGGAAATATCATAGCATAGACAGTAGCCCCTGATGCTCTGTTTGGTGTTCGGAAAGAAAGGCAGAACAAAGGATCAAATAACATCCACATGAGTCTAATCATGCTATGTGTATGTGAATAAGCAGGCGTCGCTGCTAGCTGCTGCCGCCCGCACTCCGGAGGTCTCTGGACTGAAGCGGGACCTGGGGCGGGCCGAGGAAGAGCTCGGCCTCGTGAAGAGGTAGCTCGAGGAGAACAAAGTTAAGTGATACCCCGTCCGTGTGTCATATAAAGGAAAAATCTTTGATGCTAATAGAAGCATTATGAATTTTAATAGGGGCCACGACCGAACTGGCGGCCCTTAAGAAAGCGATGTCCAAGGACGAAGACAAGGCGGCCAAGGAGCGCGAGAAACAGGAGGCTCAGGTAAATGAGGTCTAGCAAGAGCTCCAGGACTTCGTCAAAAAAGTTGAGTCCTTGGAGCATGACTCCAAGATGCAAGAGTCCGAGCTTGCGAAGGCCCAAGACGCCAAGGCCGAAGCCCAAATGGCCCTCCAGGAGATCCAGGCGGCCAAGAAGATAGCGGTGGGTAAGGCATTCATTATGCAAAGCAAGCATGTGAAGGGGACTTTCCTTTTACTTACCAGAATTCGGAGCTCTCCAGGAGCGTCCGTAGATCTGCCGCGCAGCATATCGGATGCCGCGGAGCTCTACCGTGCTGAGGAAGGGAGGTCGAGAGAGAAGCTGTTTTGGTCCCAGTATATTGGGGTCGAACATTCGATGCCCTTGAGCGACCAGCTGAAGCAACTGGTCGAACTGCACAAGGCGGCCGAACTGGCCATGAAGGACTTTATAGTCCAGCTGTGGCCTGGCGAGCCCCTGCCCAGCAGCTACTTCGGGCTTGTAAAGCGGATGGTAAAGGCCTATCCGCAGCTTGAAGTCATTAAGCGGTCCGTCTGCACTGAAGGTGCACGCAGGGCCTTTGCCCGTGCGAAAGTGCACTGGGAAAAGATGGACGCCGAGAAGCTGGTGACGGAGGGGCCGCCGAAGGGCAAGGAGCACCGTCGCCCCGAGAATTATTATGATGGTGTCCTGAAGGGTTCCCGCCTTGTGGCGGATGAATGTTCTAAGGATGTAATATTTGAATGAATGTACTCATGTCATCCTGTAATATGAAAATGAGTTCATGTGCACTATATAACGCTTATTGATTTAAAATATTACCTTCTGTGCAGCCGTTTATAAAATCTGAGAGTTGGCTAGTTGTCGGCTTCTGCCCCCATGTAACTAGTATTGGGGTGTTCGGGATAAATCTAAACACTCTTTTATCCAAATGTCTGGTCCTTTAAGGAGGTGTTTAGCGCAGCGAACAAGGCAATCAGACCATACAGCTTTATCACTCTCACTTAACCATAGAAGTCTACAATTTTAAATGTTGGCAAAGCACATAGTATTCAGAAGGCTGAACTTGGGGCGCTATGCACGCCTAAATCGGACAAGGCCGATTCCTCGCCCGAAGCAGAAAAAATCTTTAAGGATTTGAGACCTCTCGAACAGTGACCAGCTCTCACCGCATCATGACAGTCAGTTTTCGGCTTTCTCTACTGAGGTGCTCGTCCGGAAGAACCGGGACACAATCGCAGTAGTTCTCCCTGCGCTACCTTAGCAGATATACCAGAACATGGGAGCCGGGCAAACCCAACTATTGACCGAAGACATGATTCGGAGTTGACGCATATAATGCTATAAGTTCGGGGTGCCGCACTGTCAAAAGTGTTTGGACTTTTCTTGCCGTGTTATGGGGTACACTGAAGCCCCTGGCGAACTGAACGTACCAAAGTGTACGGGTGCGGTTTGTAGTAAATAAGCCGCTAAGGAAAAACATAAATAAAGTGTAATAATAAGCTGACGATGTATATTTTCCCATTGTTATTTAAATAATACGTCAAAGCGCATGTATACAAGTAGTGCGATAAGCAAAATGGGACTATTTGACATGTCCTAGCCAAGGGTAAGCTGCACGTGGGTATGTAAAATAGGTATAACAATCGTTATCAGAGACCACCTAAGTATTCCCTTATACGTTAAAGCTTCTTGCCTCCTTGGGTTTTCCTTCCTGTGATGAGTCCGATAATCTGGCTACCTGAAAGGGCTTCCAAAAAGTAGGGTCCTGAAAGAAAGAAAATGATGAAGGAATACGGGTCCTGGGGCGGTTGAGCCGCGTTGTGGACCGCGTCGTAGCCGTGCCTCCGCCCATGCCCATGGTATTTTGAGTGCATAATTATGTACGCGCGGCACAAATTTTGCCGCTTGGTTGGGACTAGGACGGAGGCCGAATTGCTAGTCGAGCTCTGGACGTGCCGGACGATCCTGTTGTAGGGTACTCTGGACTCGCTTGACGGTGTCCGAGGGCTTTATCGCCGGATTGGCGGTCTGCCTAAGAAGGCTGCTTTGTACTTCTGCTGCGAGGGCCATAGTGTGCTCCTCCGTACGGAGCGAGCGTTCTGTGTTTCCATTGACTGTTATAACCCGTGAGGTCCTGGCATCTTGAGCTTGAGGTATGCGTAGTGCAGTACCGCATTGAATCGAGCATTTTCCCCGTTGTCCATTTTGCAATCCGGCTCTCCTATGTCCTTCGGCGTCCCCCTTTTGTCTCTCGTTGTGAACGGGTGTTAAACATTCTCGGAATACACCGTGATTTGCCAAGCGGCCTTGGTACACTACCGGTAGACCGCCTGTCAAGTTTCATAGCATTTGGAGTCCGTTTGATACTCCAACGGTTAACCGGGTAACTGTAAAAGCCCTCTTTGTGTTGCAGCCCAACACCCCTCCAAAGTGGCCCAAAACCCATCCAAACCCCCTCCATGCTCTCGGTCGTTCGATCACGATCGTGTGGGCAAAAACCGTGCTCCATTTGGAGTCTCCTAGCTCCCTCTACCTATAAATAGCTCCTCCCCGTCCAAATCCCGGGTACAAACCCTAGTTTCTTGCTCCTCCCGCCGATGGACATGTCCAATCTCACCGGACACGTCCGGCCTCCACCTCACCCCAGCCAATCACCGGTCGCCACGTCACCCCGCCGCCGCCCGCAGCCAATCCGGCTTCGCCACCTCAGCCCGCGCCTCCCTCTCTCTCCTCTGCGCGCCGCCGCCGGCTCGCTGGGCCCAGACGCGGCT
>NC_041383.1:656381829-656394450 GCF_002162155.2 Triticum dicoccoides | reverse complement strand
GCCCAGGCCGCCGTCGCCGAAGTCCAGCGCTCCGCCGCCTCCTGCTCGCCGGAGCCCCAGCTCCTCCTGGCCCGCCTCTCCGGCCCCGTCCGACCGCGCCATGGTCAGATCCGGGCCGGCGCTGCCCAGATCCGCCGCCCCGACCCGCCGACGACCCTTCCCCGTCGTCCTCTGGCATCGCCCCGTCCTCCGGCGACCCAGCTCCGGCCATCCTCGATCCCCGTGCGAACTTGAGGTTGCCCCAAAAATTCCTAAGTCCCCGCATCTGTAGTATTTTCATGCCCTGTTCGACATGCCATATCTCTTTGCATACTGCTCCGTTTCGTGCGAGTAAGATATCAAAGTGGTCATCATGAGATGCTCTACATTTAGCTCCATTGTGCCATGTTGGTTTGAGTTCATCTTGATGTCCTAATCATCGTTGCAAGAGTGCTATATGATGTTAATCTGCTGAAACTGTTATAACTTGGTGATTTGTCATGTTTGTTGCAATTGATGTGTGCATCCTATGAGCATGAGCTCTACATGTGTTTTGTGCTACATCATGCCATCTTTACAGGGGTTCAATCCATGTATTTTTGTGAGTTGTTTAGTGAGTGCATCAAGCTTGTTAAGTAGGGTACTTGCTGTTGCTGTTTTGCTAGGCTGAATCTGCTATATCATGATGCTATGTAAACCTGCTGCTACAAGTCATTCTATGCATAATCTGGAGATGATCAGTAAGGATGTTTTGTTCTACATGTCATGCTCTATCCATCCATGCCCCTGGTTGCATTTATAGCCTGCTGTAGCTTGTTGTAATCTTGCTCTCAAATTGCTAAATAATGTTGTTGTCAGCCTGTCAACATTAAGTTCATTGTTGCTATGAGCTTTGCTAGTGATCCATGCACCCTATGAACTTGTTCTTGCCATGCTTAGCTTCATAAATATGTCTTATTACTGTTGGTTACCTTGTCATACCATGTATTGCTCTGTGGTGAGTGGTACAATCTCACCAACATGCCTACTTATCGTTGTTCCTGCCATGTTTGAATCTGTCATATCATTTGCCATGTTTGCATGGATGCTACCATGTTTTCTGTTGATCTTTGGAATTAGGTCAGTAAAGGACTTTTGTTCTATGCATTTAATAGTATCATGCCATGCCTTTGTTTGCCATGATAAGTTCCTGTAGCATGTTGTTTGATAGCTCTAAACATTGCAACCTGATGTTATTTCTGCTAAGCCTGTAAACTGTTATTATATGCAATGTTGCCATGTCTTTTTGAGCATGTTCTAGTAATTTCTAGAGATAGCTCAGTGTTCATGTTTTGTTATGCCTTACCGGTACATCATGTCCATGTCTTTTGTTTTCATGTTGAGATGCTGTAGCATATTGTTTTGATGCTTGCAAGATGCCTAGTTGCTGTTTTGGACAGATTGTTGTTATAACATGTATAGAGTGTATGTGTTGAACCGTTGCTCCGTTTTGAGTGTGCTCTATATGAAACTTGCTTGTTTTTGCATGTAGCTTCATATTATCATGTTGCATCCTTGTTTTGAGGTGTTTGCTTGATGTTTGTATGCATTTTGCATCAATGCCATGTTTAACTTGTTTTGCTCATATCTTCTAGGCCGTAGCTCCGAACTAAATGAACTTTATATGTAACTTGACTAGAATCTCGTGTAGATCATCTTGGTGCATCTTAACTTGCTGTTTAACAACTTGAACATAAGGTTTATTCAGATCTGGACCAATTTCGAAATTTGCATATGAGGACTTACCGGAATTGTTATATGTTGTTTCCGGCCTCATTTAAACTTGCCTTGATGTGTTGCTCTTGTTTGCATCGTCTCTTGCCATGAGTAGCTTCATGTAGCCTTGTCATGCATCATACTTGGTTGAGCATCATGTCTTGTTCATGTGTTGTGTGTTTACCATGTTGTTTGCTTCTTTCCGGTTGTGCTTCTTCTCGTTAGTTCCGGTTTCATTGCGATCGTGAGGATTCGTTCGTCTACGCATGGTTCATCTTCGTGGCTTCATCTTCTTCATGGACTCGTCCTTCTTCCTAGCGGGATTTCAGGCAAGATGACCGCTACCCTAGATATCATTACTATCATTGCTATGCTAGTTGCTTCGTTCTATCGCTTTGCTGCGCTACCTATCATTTGCTCTTCAAGCCTCCCAATTGCCATGTCAGCCTCGAACCTTTTTCACCCTTCCTAGCAAACCATTGCTTGGCTATGTTACCGCTTTGCTCAGCCCTCTTATAGCGTTGCTAGTTGCAGGTAAAGTTGAAGATTGCTCCATGGTGGACAGGATTATGTTGGGATATCACAATATCTCTTATTTAATTAATTCATCTATATACTTGGTAAAGGGTGGAAGACTCAGCCTTATGCCTGGTGTTTTGTTCCACTCTTGCCGCCCTAGTTTCCGTCATACCGGTGTTATGTTCCCGGATTTTGCATCCCTTACGCAGTTGGGTGATTTATGGGACCCCCTTGACAGTTCGCTTTGAATAAAACTCCTCCAGCAAGGCCAACCTTGGTTTTACCATTTGCCTCACCACCACCTACTTTTCCCTTGGGAGTCTCTCTCTCGAGGGTCATCTTTATTTTAGCCCCCCCGGGCCAGTGCTTGTCTAAGTGTTGGTCCGAACCGAGCAGGCTGCGGGGCCACCTCGGGGAAACTCGAAGTCTGGTTTTACTCATAGCTTGACTTATCCGATGTTGCCCTGAGAACGAGATATGTGCAGCTCCTATCGGGATTGTCGACGCATCGGGCGGCTTTGCTGGTCTTGTTTTACCATTGTCGAAATGTCTTGTAAACCGGGATTCCGAGTCTGATCGGGTCTTCCTGGGAGAAGGTATATCCTTCGTTGATCGCGAGAGCTTATCATGGGCTAAGTTGGGACACCCCTACAGGGTATAATCTTTCGAAAGTCGTGCCCGCGGTTATGTGGCAGATGGGAATTTGTTAATGCCCGGTTGTAGATAACTTGACACCAGATCCAAATTAAAACGCATCAACCGCGTGTGTAGCCGTGATGGTCTCTTTTCGGCGGAGTCCGGGAAGTCAACATGGTTTTTGGGTTATGTTTGACGTAAGTAGGAGTTCAGGATCACTTCTTGATCATTGCTAGCTTCACGACCGTTCCATTTGCTCTCTTCTCGCTCTTATTTGCGTATGTTAGCCACCATATATGCTTAGTCGCTGCTGCAACCTCACCACTTTACCCCTTTCTTCCCCTTTAAGCTTTGGTAGTCTTGATACCCATGGTAATGGGATTGCTAAGTCCTCGTGGCATACAGATTACTATAACAATAGTTGCAGGTACAGGTTATGCGATGGTCATGACGCGAGAGCGATGTTTACTTGTTTTGGAGTTCTTCTTCTACTTCTTCTTTGATCAGGGGATAGGTTCCAGGTCGGCAGCCTGGGCTAGCAGGGTGGATGTCGTTTGAGTTTCTGTTTCTGTTTCATCCGTAGTCGGATGGTGCTCTTATGTATGATGTATTGATTTATTCTTGTAGCATTTGTATGCCTTGTATGTATCCCCATCTACTCTGTAATGTTGATGTAATGATATCCACCTTGCAAAAGCGTTTCAATATGCGGGTCTATCCTTGGTGGGACGTTCGAGTTCCTCTTGGATAGGGCCGCATATTGGGCGTGACAGTCCATCACATCATTCTCCTAATGATGTGATCCCGTTCATCAAATTACAACACATGTCTATGGTTAGGAATCATAACCATCTTTGATTAACGAGCTAGTCAAGTAGAGGCATACTAGGGACACTATGTTTTGTCTATGTATTCACAGATGAACTAAGTTTCCGGTTAATATAAATCTAGCATGAATAATAAACATTTATCATGATATAAGGAAATAAATAATAACTTTATTATTGCCTCTAGGGCATATTTTCTTCAGTCCTCCCACTTGCACTTGAGTCAATAATCTAGTTCACACCACCATGTGATTTAACACCAATATTCACATCTGTATGTTATTAACACCCATAGTTCACATCGTCATGTGACCAACACCCAGAGGATTTACTAGAGTTAATAATCTAGTTCACATCACTATGTGATTAACACCCAAAGAGTACTAAGGTGTGGTCATGTTTTGCTCGTGAGAGAAGTTTAGTCAACGGGTCTGTCACATTTAGAGTCGTATGTATTTTGCAAATATTCTATGTCTACAATGTTCTGCATGGAGCTACTCTAGCTAATTGCTCCCACTTTCAATATGTATCCAGACTGATACTTAGAGTCATCTGGATTGGTGTAAAAGCTTGCATCGACGTAACTCTTTACGACGAGCTCTTTTATCACCTCCATAATCAAGAAAAATTTCCTTAGTCCTCACCAAGGATAATTTTGACCGCTTTCCAGTGATCTACTCTTAGATCACTATTGTACCCCCTTGCAAAAACTCATGGCAAGGTACACAATAGGTCCGGTATACAACACAACATATTTTATAGAACCTATTACTATGGCATAGGGAATGACTTTCATTCTCTTTCTGTTTTCTGCCGTGGTCGGGCTTTGAGTCTTACTCAACTTTACACCTTGTAATACAGGCAAGAACCCTTTCTTTGACTGATCCATTTTGAACTTCTTCAAAACTTTATCAATGTATGTGCTTTGTGAAAGTCCAATTAAGCGTCTTGATCTATCTCTATAGATCTTGATGCCCAATATGTAAGCAGCTTCACCGAGGTCTTTCATTGAAAAAACTCTTAATCAAATATGCCTTTATGCTATCCAAAAATTATATATCATTTCCAATCAGCAATATCTCATCCACATATAATATTGGAAATGCTACTGAGCTCCCACTAACTTTCTTGTAAATACAGGCTTCTCCAAAAGTCTGTATAAAACCATATGCTTTGATCATACTATCAAAGCGTTTATTCAACTCTGAGAGGCTTGCACCAGTCAATAAATGGATTGCTGGAGCTTGCACACTTTGTAAGCACCCTTTGGATCGACAAAACCTTCTGGTTGCATCATATACAACTCTTACATAAGAAATATTCACTTAAGGAATGCAATTTTTATACCCATTTGCCAGATTTCATAAAATATGGCAATTGCTAACATGATTCGGTTGGATTTAAGCATCACTACAGTTGAGAAAATCTCATTGTAGTTAACACCTTGAACTTGTCGAAAACCTTTTGCGACAAGTCGAGCTTTGTAGATAATAACACTACTATCAGCGTCCCTCTTCCTCTTGAAGATCCATTTATATTCTATGGCTTGCCGATCATCGGGCAAGTCCACCAAAGTCCGCACTTTGTTATCATACATGCATCCCATCTCAGATTTCATGGCCTCAAGCCATTTCGCAGAATCTGGGCTCATCATCGCTTCCTCATAGTTCGTAGGTTCATCATGGTCTAGTAACATGACTTCCAGAATAGGATTACCGTACCATTCTAGTGCGGACCATACTCTGGAAGACCTACGAGGTTCTATAGTAACTTGATTTGAAGTTTCACGATCAACATCATTAGCTTCCTCACTAATTGGTGTAGGAATCACTGGAAGTGATTTCTGTGATGAACTACTTTCCAATTGGGGAGAAGGTACAATTACCTCATCAAGTTCTACTTTCCTCCCACTCACTTATTTCGAGAGAAACTCCTTCTCTAGAAAGGACCCATTCTAAGCAATGATCTTGCCTTCGGATTTGTGATAGAAGGTGTACCCAACAGTTTCCTTTGGGTATCCTATGAAGACGCATTTCTCTGATTCGGGTTCGAGCTTATCAGGTTGAAGCTTTTTCACGTAAGCATCGCAGTCCCAAACTTTAAGAAACGACAACTTTGGTTTCTTGCCAAACCACATTCATAAGGCATCGTCTCAACGGATTTTGATGGTGACCTATTTAAAGTGAATGCAGCTGTCTCTAATGCATAACCCTAAAACGATAGTGGTAACCCGTTAAGAGACATCATAGGTCACACAATATCCAATAAAGTGCAGTTACGACATTCGTACACACCATTACGCAGTGGTGTTCCATGTGGTGTGAGCTGTGAAACTATTCCACATTGTTTTAAATGAAGGCCAAACTCGTAACTCAAATATTCTCCTCTACGATCAGATTGTAGAAACATTATTTTCTTATTACGATGATTTTCCACTTCACTCTGAAATTGTTTGAACTTTTCAAATGTTTCAGACTTGTGTTTCATTAAGTAGATATACCCATATCTGCTCAAATCATCTGTGAAGGTCAGAAAATAATGATACCCACCACGAGCATCAACACTCATTGGATCGCATACATCGGTATGTATTATTTCCAATAAGTCACTACCTCGTTCCATTGTTCAGCAGAATAGAGTTTTAGTTATCTTGCCCATTAGGCACCGCCCCTCCCTCTCCTCTCCTCCGATGGCTCCGCCTCGCCACCGCTGCGCCGCCCTCTGACCCCCGTCGACCAGCGCATCGCCAGCATCCAGGAGCGCTGGCTGGCCGGGCTCCAGAACTCGGGCCGGGTGAGGGAGTCCGGGATTAAGGGGTCCTCGGACAGCCATACTATATACTTTGGCCTGACTGTTGGACTATGAAGATACAAGATTGAAGACTTTGTCCCGTGTCCGGATGGGACTCTCCTTTGCGTGGAAGGCAAGCTTGGCAATTCGGATATGTAGATCTCCTTCTCTGTAACCGACTCTGTGTAACCCTAACCCCCTCCGATGTCTATATCAACCGGAGGGTTTAATCCGTAGGACAACAACAATCAGAATCATAGGCTAGTTTCTAGGGTTTAGCCTCTATGATCTCGTGGTAGATCAACTCTTGTAATACTCATATCATCAAGATCAATCAAGCAGGAATTAGGGTATTACCTCCATCGAGAGGGCCCGAACCTGGGTAAACATCCTGTCCCCCGCCTCCTGTTACCATTAGCCTTAGACGCACAGTTCGGGACCCCCTACCCGAGATCCGCCGGTTTTGACACGGACATTGGTGCTTTCATTGAGAGTTCCACTGTGTCGTCGCGATAACGCTTGATGGCTCCTTCATCTTCAATGACGCGGTCCAGGGGGAGGTTTTCCTTCCCGGACAAATCTTCGTATTCGGCAGCTTTGTACTGCGGGCCAACTCGCTTGGCCACCTGGAGCAGATCGATAGCTACGCCCCTGGCCATCAGGTTAGATTTGGAAGCTTGAACTATATTGCCGATGTCCGCGGAGACTTGATCTTTGACGGATTCGAGCCCATGTCAGGTACGCCAAACAGTCGCGACGAGCATGACTTAGATCTGCCATCAGACAGTGTTCGGGAGATCGCACCTGCGGCGGCCCCAGGAATCAATCCAGAGCAGATCGCACCCTCTGAGGACGGGTGGATGGACCCCGCCATGGAGGCCGCACACTCATCGGCGTTGGAGCCGAACACTGATTCCACCTCCTATGAGGACGGTGTCATCGGACCCTTGCACTCGTCTCCGGCTACAGGATCCGAACTGTGTACGTCTATGCCTACCGAATCTGATTGGGCATCGGTCATGGAGTTCACCTCCGCGGATATTTTCAGCACTCGCCCTTGGCTGATGTGCTAAATTCATTAAGGTCTCTCTCCTTGTCAGGAGGCACCTGGCCGAACTATGTTCAGCTCGACTGGGAAGCGGACGACGAAGAAATTCATTCCCCACCCACCACCCACTTGATAGCCACAATCGATGGCCTAACCGACGTGCTTGACTTCAACTCCGAAGACATCGATGGTATGGACGACGATGGAGGAGAAGAATAGGAACCACCGCCTATTGGGCGCTGGACAGCCCATCATATGATATATATATATGGTGGACACCCCCAAAGAAAGCAATGGCGATGAGGCAACGGAAGATAATCCCTTCGAGAAGCAACCTAGGCACCGGCATCATAGGCGCCGCTCCAAGCCCTGCCGTAGCAAAAATTGTGATACCGGCACAAGAGATGATAACAATCCGGATGGTGCCAAAGACAAAAACAATTCTGCCCAGCTAAGCGTCGAGCAGGCCGAGCAAGAAGATGGGCAAGCTAACCCTAAAGAACAGGCAACAGATGGAGAATCAGAGAATGATAACTACATGCCTCTCTCCGAAGATGAAGTGAGCCTTGGCGACGAAGAATTCATCGTGCCTGAGGATCCCATCGAGCAGGAGCGCTTCAAGCGCCGGCTTATAGCCACTGCAAAAAGCCTAAAGAAAAAGCAGCAACAGCTTCAAGCTGATCAAGATCTGCTAACTGATAGATGGACCGAGGTCCTGGTTGCCGAGGAATACGGACTCGAACATCCTACAAAAAGTTACCCAAAGCGTAGGTTGCTACCTCAACTCGAGGAGGTCGCGTTAAAGCCCACACTACCAGCGCATGATGCGGCTGACCGGCCACCCCGTGGCCGAGACAAAGCGGCGTACCAGCCCGAAGTCCAGACCGCACCCCGTCGCCAATCAAACAATAATACTAAGGCCCGGGGCTACACGAAGGACCTGCGAGAAGTACTGGAAAACAAAGCAGGACAGTCAAGATGGATCTATGGATCACGGGGGCACGCCACAACGCGTGAAGATGACCGTCACGCCGGATACAATAAACAAAAGTCCGGCCGGGCCGACTACAACAAACCAGACTCATTTGAACTATGTCGGGATGTAGCCCGGCATAGAGGCACCGCACACCCCCTATGCTTCACTGGTGAAGTAATGGATCATGAATTCTCAGAAGGTTTTAAACCCGTGAACATTGAATCATATGATGGCACAGCAGATCCCGCGGTATGGATTGAAGATTTTGTCCTGCACATTCACATGGCCCGCGACGATGACTTACATGCCATAAAGTACCTACCACTTAAGCTCAAAGGACCCGCTCAGCATTGGCTAAATAGCCTGCTAGCAAGCTCCATTGGCAGTTGGGAGGACCTGGAAGACGCACTCCTTGATAACTTCCAGGGCACTTATGTGCGACCACCGGATGTTGATGACTTAAGTCACATAACCCAACAGCCCGGAGAGTTAGCCAGGAAATTATGGACTCGGTTCCTAACTAAAAAGAACAAAATTGACGACTGTCCGGATGCCGAAGCCTTAGCAGCCTTCAAGCATAACATCCGTGACGAATGGCTCGCCCGACACCTCGGCCAAGATAAGCCAAAATCCATGGCATCCCTCATGACACTCATGACCCGCTTTTGCGCGGGCAAGGACAGCTGGCTAGCTCGTAGCAACATCACACCAAAAAACTCCGGCGATTCAGACGCGAGAGATAGCAACGGCAAGCCACGAAGCAATAGACACAAGCGTCTCAACAATGGTGACAACGCCAAAGACACGGCAGTCAATGCCGGATTCAAAGGCTCTAAATCCGGACAGTGGAAGAAGCCATTCAAAAGAAACAATCCGGGCTCGTCCAGTCTGGACCGCATACTCGATCGCTCGTGCCAAATTCACGACACCCCCGATAAACTCGCCAACCACACCAACAGAGAATGTTGGGTGTTCAAACAGGTCGGCAAGATGAATGCTAAAAACAAGGAAAAGGGGCTGCATAGCGATGACGACGAGGAGCCCCGACTGCCGAACACAGGAGGACAGAAGAAATTCCCTCCCCAGGTGAAAACGGTGAATATGATATACGCAACCCACATTCCCAAGCGGGAATGGAAGCGTGCACTAAGGGACGTCTATGCGATGGAGCCAGTCGCCCCAAAGTTCAACCCATGGTTCTCTTGTCCGATCACTTTCGATTGCAGGGACCATCCTACCAGTATCTGCCATGGCGGTTCGGCCGCATTGGTCCTTGACCCCATCATTGACGGATTCCATCTCACACAAGTCCTCATGGACGGTGGCAGCAGCCTGAACCTGCTCTATCAGGATACAGTGCGCAAAATGGGATCGACCCCTCAAGGATCAAGCCCACAAAAACCACCTTCAAAGGTGTCATACCAGGTGTGGAGGCCTGTTGCACAGGCTCAATCACACTGGAAGTGGTCTTCGGATCTCCGGACAATTTCCGAAGCCAATTCAGCGATAAAGAACCTAGACATCGTCAAGCGAGTCCAGAGTAACCCGCAACAGGATCGTCTGACACGTCAAGAGCTCGACTAGCAATTCGGCCTCCATCCTAGTCCCAGACAATCAGCGAAATTTGTGCCGCGCGTACATAACTACGCACTTAAAATACCATGGGCATAGGCAGAGGCGCGGCTATGACACGGTCCACAATGCGGTTCGACCGCCACAGGACCCACGCATCTTTACACCTTTTTCTTTCAGGTCCCTATCTTCGGGAGGCTCTTCCGATAGACCGACTATCGGACACATAGCGGGACGGACACACCAAGAAGACAAGAAGCTTGGGTGTACAAGGGAATCGTCAGGTGGTCTCTGATAACTATCATTATACCTGTTTTACATACCCGCACAAAGCTCGCTCCTGGTCAGGATGTGTCAAACAGTCCTATTTTTCTTATCGCACTACTTGTATATGTACGCTTTAACGTATTATCTGAATAACAAGGGAAAATAGTGTACAACGTCAGCCTACTATTACATTTATTTACCCCTTTCCTTTACTGCTTATTTATTACACCCGTGCATTTTGGTACGCCCAGTTTGCCAGGGGCTTCAGTGTACCCCATAACATGGCAAGAAAAGTACGAACACTTTTGACAGTGCGGCACCCCGAACTTATAGCATTATATGCATCAGCTCCGAATCATGTACTGGGTCAATAGTTGGGTTTGCCCGGCTCCCATATTTTGGTACCTTACGTTCCGCTATATCGGCTAAGGTAGCACAGGGAGAACTGTAGCGATTGTGTCCCAGTTCTTCCGGACGATCACCTCAGTAGAGAAAGCCGAAAACTGACTGTCATGATGAGGCGAGAGCTAGTCGCTGTTCAAGAGGTCTCAAATCCTTAAAGATTTTTTCTGCTTCAGGCGACGAATCGGCCTCGTCCGATTTAGGTGAAAGCACAAGTGCTCCCTAGGTGGTTTTGGTAATTAATGTCAACATATCTCTTGTTGGACTAACACTTTTATCTAGTATATTTCAGACAAGTTCAACATTGGAGTGGCATGGACTAAAGGATGTGGGAACTCCTTCAAGATGCTAAGGACAAAGGATTGGCTCAAGCTTCAAGCTCAAGACTCTTCATTTTACATTTCAGTGATCCAAGATCACATTGAGTCTATAGGAAAAGCCAATACTATCAAGGAGGGATGAGGTGTTGCTTAATGAGCCTCGTGCTTCATGTGCTTAGTGATATGCTCCAAAACCCTCAGCTACTTTCTCACATCCACAAATGACCTAAACCTAAAACCAAAATCGGCTACACCGATTCTTTCTAACTGGCACCATCGAGTTTGGATGTCTTAGCCACTGCCACAAACCCTAGGTAAATCGGTCTTACCGATAGGGATCTCGGTCTCACCGAGATGGGATTGTAATCTCTCTATGTATTTCCATTATCAAAATCGGTCTCACCGAGTTTGAGCAATCGGTACTACCGAGATTACAATGCAAACTCTCTGGTTAACTTATTACCAAAATCGGTCCCACCGAGTTTGAGTAATCGGTCCCCCCGAGTTTGCCTGACCAACTCTTTGGTTAGCTAATTACCAAAATAGGTCCCACCAAGTTTGTGTAATCGGTATCACCGAGATTACGTTATGCCCTAACCATAACCATATCGGTCCCACCGAGTTGCATTTCGGTCCCACCGAAAATCCTAACGGTCACTAAATTTGCTAAATCGGTCTGGCCGAGTTTGTTGATTCGGTCCCACCGAGTTTGGTAAATTGTGTGTAACGGCTAGATTTTGTGTGGAGGCTATATATACCCCTCCACCTCCTCTTCATTCGTGGAGAGAGCCATTAGACTGAACCTACACTTCCAGCATCCTATTTCTGAGAAAGAACTACCTACTCATGTGTTGAGGCCAAGATATTCCATTCCTACTATTTGAATCTTGATCTCTAGCCTTTCCCAAGTTGCTTTCCACTCAAATCTTCTTTCCACCAGATCCAAATCCTATGAGAGAGAGTTGAGTGTTGGGGAGACTATCATTTGAAGCACAAGAGCAAGGAGTTCATCATCAACGCACCATTTGTTACTTCTTGGAGAGTGGTGTCTCCTAGATTGGTTAGATGTCACTTGGGAGCCTCCGACAAGATTGTGGAGTTGAACCAAGGAGTTTGTAAGGGCAAGGAGATCGCCTACTTCATGAAGATATACCGCTAGCGAGGCAAGTCCTTCGTGGGCGACGGCCATGGTGGGATAGACAAGGTTGCTTCTTCGTGGACCCTTCTTGGGTGGAGCCCTCTATGGACTCGCGTAACCGTTACCCTTCGTGGGTTGAACTCTCCATCAACGTGGATGTACGATAGCACCACCTATCGGAACCACGTCAAAAACATCTGTGTCTCCAATTGCATTTGAATCCTCCAAAACCCTTCCCTTTACATTCTTGCAAGTTGCATGCTTTACTTTCTGCTGCTCACATACTCTATGCATGCATGTTTGCTATATGTTGTGAATGTTAAATTTGTGCCTAAACTCCACTTAAACTTAAATTTGCTAAAAACTGCAACTTTGGTACTTAGTGTCTAACC
>NC_041383.1:656371997-656381546 GCF_002162155.2 Triticum dicoccoides | reverse complement strand
GGTCCTACAAGCGGTATCAGAGCATTGGTCTCCATTGCCTTGGTTTAATCACCATGGGAGGAAGATGGATGAGTCTACTTTGGGGAGTCTTAGACATAGAGTGCCTATTCTTGATGGAGAGTATTTTCATGAGTGGAAAAATGAGATGCTTGTAATTTTCAATCAATATCATTTGAACAAGTACATTGCTAGTCCTTGTGCACCTCATGTTGATCCTATGCATTCTACCCATGATGAGTCTATTGACATGATTAGGAATGTTAGAACTGTTAATCTTATCACTAGAGGCTTGCCTAGAAACTTGATTATAAAACTGCCTACTCTTGAGTGTGCCTACACTATATGGAAATTTCTTGAGGAACGATTTCCAGATTATTCTTTGAAAAATCTTGATGAAATTCTCCATAAGTCTATTGCTTTGAGTAAGATGAATACTAGTGATCCTATGTTTGGTGGTCGTCTATTTGAGCTTACGAGCCTCATGCGTGCCAAAGGAAATGTTGGTATTATTAGTGATATTATTTCCGAAGCTATAAAAATTCATAGACAAGATCATTGTCAAACTCACTCTAACGAATCACCCTCTCTAGGATTTGATCCACCACATGACGATGTTGAACATGGATACTATGACGAGGATGATGAAAGTGACTTCGATCTTGATGATGCAATGAGACACTTTGGTCTTATGGCAAATCTTCGGGGATATATGTCAGGAGGAAAGGAATGGGTTCTTGATAGTGGATGTACCGATCACATGACCGGAGATAAAGACATGTTTCGTGAGCTTGCTGATAATGATAGTCATCGAAAGTATGTCACTTTCGGTGACAACTCAAAGGGTAAGGTGGTTGGCCTCGGTAAGGTGGCCATATCACATGATAGCTCCATACAAAATGTTATGCTCGTTGAATCTCTTGGATACAACTTACTTTTAGTATCTAGACTTGCTAACTTTGGTTTCAATGTCTTATTTACTGAAGTTGATTGCCAAGTTTTTCATCGAGACAATCATAAAATGGTCTTTACCGGTATACGTAGAGGTGATCTTTACATTGTTGATTTCACTAAAAAGGCCCAACCTAAAACTTGCTTCATTGCTAAATCCTCAAAAGGTTGGTTATGGCATAGACGACTAGGTCACGTTGGCATGAGAAACCTTGACAAGCTTATTAAAGGAAATCATATCCTTGGAGTTAATGATGTCATATTTGATAAGGATAGACTTTGCAGTGCTTGTCAAGCAGGTAAGCAGGTTGGAGGAAGGCATCCCGTGAAGAACATCATGACCACAAGGAGGCCACTTGAGCTACTTCACATGGATCTCTTTGGTCCCAACTCTTACAAGAGTCTCGGTGGAAATTCTTTTGGTCTAGTTATAGTTGATGATTTTTCAAGATTTACGTGGGTATTCTTTCTCGATGATAAATCACATGTACAAAAGATCTTCAAGAACTTTGCTAGGAAGGCCCAAAATCAATTTGAAGTGAAGATCAAGAAGGTTCGCAGCGACAACGGAACGGAGTTCAAGAACGCAAATGTGGACACCTTTCTTGACGAAGAAGGGATTTCACACGAGTTCTCGGCTACGTACACACCTCAACAAAATGGAGTTGTTGAGAGGAAGAACCGGACGCTCATCGAAATGGCGAGAACGATGCTTGATGAGTACAAGACGCCGAAGCACTTTTGGGCAGAAGCGGTTGAGACAGCTTGTCATGCAACAAATCACTTGTATCTTCACAAACTACTCGGCAAGACGGCATACGAGCTCCTCACCGGTAACAAACCCCAAGTTGGATACTTTCGAGTATTTGGCTCAAAGTGCTACATTCTTGATAAGCATCGTCGTTCTAAATTTGCTTCTAAGTCTCATGAAGGTTTCCTACTAGGTTATGGCTCAAACTCTCACACATACCATGTCTACAACAATTTCACCCGAAAGGTTGAAGAGACGGTAGATGTGAAGTTTGATGAATCTAACGGCTCGCAAGTAGAGCAATTGCCAATTGATGTAGGAGACAAAGATCCTTCAGAAGCAATCCAAGACTTGTCTATTGGCAAGGTTCGTCCAATGGAGGTGAAGGAGAGTACCTCGTCCTTCCAAGTGGAAGCTTCTACTTCACGACAAGGTGAACCAAGAGTTGATACGGAAGCATCCACAAGTGGGACACACCAAGATGAAGAAAATGAGGAAGTGCATCGAGAACGTCAACAACCTCCTTCTCCACCACAACAAGAGAACGACAACGCCAACAATGAAGAAGATCAAGATGAAGAAGAAGTTCAACCAAGAACCAAGCAAAAGCTTTCACGAGTTCGAGCAAGAATTGCTAAAGACCATCCCGTCGAGCAAATCTACAATGATATTCAAACCGGGAGAATCACTCGCTCTAAAACTCGTTTAGCTAACTTTTGTGAAAACTATTCTTTCATCTCTAGCATTGAACCTATGAAGGTCGAAGAAGCATTGGAAGATCCGGATTGGATAAATGCTATGCATGAAGAGCTACACAACTTTGAGAGGAACCAAGTTTGGACATTGGTTGAGAAGCCCGACAACAACCACAACATCATCGGTACCAAATGGGTGTTTCGCAACAAGCAAGATGAAGGTGGACAAGTTGTTTGCAACAAAGCACGTCTCTTCGCCCAAGGCTACACACAAGTCGAAGGTATGGACTATGGTGAGACTTATGCTCCCGTTGCTAGACTTGAGTCTATTCGCATCTTACTTGCCTATGCTAATCACCATGATATCACATTGTACCAAATGGACATTAAAAGTGCTTTTCTAAATGGTGAAATAGAGGAGGAAGTTTATGTTAAACAACCTCCCGGTTTTGTCAATCCTAAGAAACCAAATCATGTTTACAAACTTCACAAAGCTCTTTATGGTCTTAAACAATCTCCTAGAGCTTGGTACAAATGCTTAACTAAGTTTCTTCTTGGAAAGGGATTTGAAATTGGGAAAATTGATTCTACTCTTTTTACTAAAAGGGTTAATGGAGAACTATTTGTGTGCCAAATCTATATTGATGATATTATATTTGGTTCAACTAACCCTCATTTTAGTGAGAAGTTTGGAAAGCTAATGTCGGAGAATTTTGAGATGTCAATGATGAGTGAACTAAAATTCTTTCTTGGGTTGCAAATCAAGCAAACTAAGGAAGGTACTTTTGTCTCTCAAATGAAGTACACTAAGGACTTATTCAAGAAGTTCAATATGCAAGAATGCAAAGGTATGTCTACACCCATGCCTACTAGTGGACATCTTGATTTGACCAAAGATGGTGAACCATTTGATCAAAAGGTTTATCGCTCTATGATTGGTTCATTGTTATACCTATGTGCTTCACATCCTGATATTATGCTAAGTGTGTGCATGTGTGCAAGATATAAACCTGATCCTAAAGAATGTCATCTTAAGGCTGTGAAAAGGATAGTGAGATACTTAATACATACACCAAATTTTGGCATTTGGTATCCTAAGAGGGCCTCTTTCGATCTTGTTGGCTACTCTGACTCAGACTATGTCGGAGACAAGGTTGATAGAAAGTCCACTTCGGGTACTTATCAATTTCTTGGTAGATCTCTTGTGTCTTAGTCCTCCAAGAAACAAAACTCGGTATCCTTATCTACCGCCAAAGCGGAGTACATTGCCGCTGGTTCATGTTGTGCTCAATTACTTTGGATGACCCAAACTCTTAAAGATTATGGGATATATGTGAAACATGTTCCATTGCTTTGTGACAATGAAAGTGCTATCAAAATTGGAATAATCCTGTGCAACATTCTCGAACTAAGTATATTGAAGTTCGTCATCATTTCATTCGAGATCATGTTGCTAAGGGTGACATTGATCTTAAGCACGTTCGCACCGAAAAGCAATTAGCGGATATATTCACTAAACCTCTTGATGAGAAAGTGTTTTGCAGGTTGAGAGGAAAATTGAACATCATAGATGCTTCAAACTTGGAGTATAAACTCCATTGGATACATGCAAGACATGAGCTTATGACTAATCCTTGATATTTCTCTTATGATGAAAATCTTATATCTTAGACATATTTGCTTCTTGCATGTTATCTAACCCATGTAGGTACTTGGTTGAATCAAATTCCATGAGATTGTAACCTACTCACATCTTGAGCAATCTCTACATCACCAAGTCTCTATACAAAGGTGGTTGAAGACAAGGAAGCACGAAACCATTCAAACATATCCTTTGATAAATTCTATGTTGAGCTTCATGATTGTCATTTCTGGATACACAAGTGCTCTTCCTTGAAAGAACTAACCCATGTAGGTAGATGGACTCAAATTCCAAGTGGTGCTCCCAATTCTTGATGAGCTACATCAACCTTGAGCAACCCGCACAAGTTCAACTACATGATCAACACCACCAACCAAGGTATGTTATTCCATCTTAGAGAAGCTTTACTTCGAGTCATGAGCTAAAGCAACTCGACAAGATGTGAATACATCTAGATGCTTAAACGAAAAATGGTAACCCCATTTTGAGCTTAAACGATGAGTATGACCTATGATCAAGTGATCTCACTTGACTCCTAAGTCAATATACTCTAGCATAGGTGACTTTGTCGCCGACCACCTCTAGATGAAGTTCTCTTGTGTTCGTCTTTGTGTTTTTGCATTTGTCTCATGCATATTTGTTTCCCCTTTCAAAAAAAACTTCATCTAGATTTCTTTATTTTCTTTTTGTTTGCTCTGCATTTTATGCATCAATTCATTGCATATCATTCAGTAAATTCCTTGCAAATCTTTGTGAGATCTTTCTAGACTAGTGAGCTGAGGTGACGAGTCTTTTCTCTGCAATGAATTCGGTTACACCGATTTGTTATTTTCGATCCAACGGAAACCTTTCGGTACCACCGAAGCATACCACTCGGTGCCACCGATTTCACAACAGGAAAAACAGTTTGCCACTTATTCTGTGATTCTTCTGATCCACCTCCACTCAATGAATCTTGTCCTCTAACAAGCATCACATTTTTATCAAGTGCTTTATGTTGTGACTCAAGGATCAAACCCATTCACGACAAATTCCAGAGGGGGAGAGAGATATCACATTTTTATCAAGCCCTTCTTGGAAATTGACGTCAATGGGGGAGAGAGAGATCACATCAAAGCTTATCATTTTAGAGAGAGTATCATCTTCTCAGGGGGAGAGAGATCCTTTAGGGAGAGAGAGATCTCCAGGGGGAGAGAATACTAGTAGAAAGTATTTCTCAAGGATCCCAGATGCTTGGTGTTCAAGAGGAGAGATGCGACATGTCTTCTTGAGGGGAAAGACATGTTCATATGTGCTTACTTGCATTAGTTTGCATTAGCTCTGTTCATTTATATCTTTCAGCTCTGATTTTTTGTTCCCTATCTTCTCCCAGTATCCCATGCTAGATTCAGGGGGAGCAAGACATCCAAGGGAAAGAAATCATTCAAATTCATTGCATATCTTTACTCTTGGGGACATGTCTAATCAAATGTGGTACTTAGTACTCACTCTCTACATGTCATCCCAGTCTTGGTATTCTTGTGGTTTTCTTCTGTTTGCTCTGGCTAGTAGATGTATCTGTGTTATCTAACCTTGTTTACACAGGTTCATTCCATCCTAAGCCTACTCAAGACTACAAGGTAAGTATATGCATCACAATCATGTGTATGAGGAATTCTTGCTGATGTACATACTGTTTGCAAGAAGGACTCATGGGCATGAAGGTATTTCCTTTAATACTTTTTGCTCTGATGCATATGGCCAAGATACATGTAACACATTGCCTGCTCTATCATGGTTATGCTCTCACATGCTTCTATATTTCATATTCACATGATTGCATACATGTAGGGGGAGCCTATGCTTGTTACATGTCTTTCCAAAGCTTTACTTGCTATTCTTCATGTCCTTATCTAAAGCTTTTATGTATGTTGTCATCAATTACCAAAAAGGGGGAGATTGAAAGCACAAGTGCTCCCTAGGTGGTTTTGGTAATTAATGTCAACATATCTCTTGATCTAAAGCTTTGATGTATGTTGTCATCAATTACCAAAAAGGGGGAGATTGAAAGCACAAGTGCTCCCTAGGTGGTTTTGGTAATT
This sequence comes from Triticum dicoccoides, assembly GCF_002162155.2. Lineage (NCBI taxonomy): Eukaryota > Viridiplantae > Streptophyta > Magnoliopsida > Poales > Poaceae > Triticum > Triticum dicoccoides. The sequence goes on along the minus strand of NC_041383.1, from coordinate 656,375,429 downwards.
AATGTCAACATATCTCTTGTTGGACTAACACTTTTATCTAGTATATTTCAGACAAGTTCAACATTGGAGTGGCATGGACTAAAGGATGTGGGAACTCCCAAGATGCTAAGGACAAAGGATTGGCTCAAGCTTCAAGCTCAAGACTCTTCATTTTACATTTCAGTGATCCAAGATCACATTGAGTCTATTGGAAAAGCCAATACTATCAAGGAGGGATGACATGTTGCTTAATGAGCCTCGTGCTTCATGTGCTTAGTGATATGCTCCAAAACCCTCAGCTACTTTCTCACATCCACAAATGACCTAAACCTAAAACCAAAATCGGCTACACCGATTCTTTCTATCCGGCGCCACCGAGTTTGGATGTCTTAGCCACTGCCACAAACCCTAGGCAAATCGGTCTTACCGATAGGGATCTCGGTCTCACCGAGATGGGATTGTAATCTCTCTGTGTATGTACATTATCAAAATTGGTCTCACCGAGTTTGAGCAATCGGTACTATCGAGATTACAATGCAAACTCTCTAGTTAACTTATTACCAAAATCGGTCCCACCGAGTTTGAGTAATCGGTCCCACCGAGTTTGCCTGACCAACTCTCTGGTTAGCTAATTACCAAAATCGGTCCCACCGAGTTTGTGTAATCGGTATCACCGACATTACGTTATGCCTAACCCTAACCATATCGGTCCCACCAAGTTGCATTTCGGTCCCACCGAAAATCCTAACGGTCACTAAATTTGCTAAATCGGTCCGGCCGAGTTTGTTGATTCGGTCCCACCGAGTTTGGTAAATTGTGTGTAATGGCTAGATTTTGTGTGGAGGCTATATATACCCCTCCACCTCCTCTTCATTCGTGGAGAGAGCCATCAGACTGAACCTACACTTCCAGCATCCTATTTCTGAGAGAGAACTACCTACTCATGTGTTGAGGCCAAGATATTCCATTCCTACTATTTGAATCTTGATCTCTAGCCTTTCCCAAGTTGCTTTCCACTCAAATCTTCTTTCCACCAGATCCAAATCCTATGAGAGAGAGTTGAGTGTTGGGGAGACTATCATTTGAAGCACAAGAGCAAGGAGTTCATCATCAATGCACCATTTGTTACTTCTTGGAGAGTGGTGTCTTCTAGATTGGCTAGGTGTCACTTGGGAGCCTCCGACAAGATTGTGGAGTTGAACCAAGGAGTTTGTAAGGGCAAGGAGATCGCCTACTTTGTGAAGATCTACCGCTAGTGAGGCAAGTCCTTCGTGGGCGACGGCCATGGTGGGATAGAAAAGGTTGCTTCTTCGTGGACCCTTCTTGGGTGGAGCCCTCCGTGGACTCGCGCAACTGTTACCCTTCGTGGGTTGAAGTCTCCATCAACGTGGATGTACGATAGCACCACCTATCGGAACCACGCCAAAAACATCCGTGTCTCCAATTGCGTTTGAATCCTCCAAAACCCTTCCCTTTACATTCTTGCAAGTTGCATGCTTTATTTTTCGCTACTCACATACTCTATGCATGCTTGTTTGGTATATGTTGTGAATGTTAAATTTGTGCCTAAACTCCACTTAAACTTAAATTTGCTAAAAACTGCAACTTTGGTAGTTAGTGTCTAATCCCCCCCCTCTAGACACCTCTTCTCAAGGTCCTACATTAGGCGTGTATAGAGCCCCAAGTTCGGCCTTCCGAATACTAGGGACTTCGCCAAAATTTAAAATTGTAGACTTCTATGGCCAAGTGAGAGTGATGAAGTTGTATAGTCCGATTGCCTTGTTCGCTGTGTTAAACACGTCCTTAAAAGGACCAAAAATTTGGATAAAGAGTGTTTATATTTATCCCAAACACCCCAGTACTAGTTACATGGGGGCAGAAGCCGACGACTGGCCAACTCTCAAGATTTTATAAACGGCCGCACAGAAGGTAATATTTTAAATTAACAAGCGCCATATAGCGCACATGAACTCGTTTTCGTATTACAGGATGACATGAGTACATTCATTCAAATATTACATCCTTAGCACATTCATCCGGCACATGGCGGGCACCCTTAATTACATTGTCATAGTACTGTTCGGGGTGGCGATGCTCCTTGCCCTTCAGCGGCCCCTCTGTCACCAGCTTCTCGGCATCCATCTTCGCCCAGTGCACTTTCCCGTGGGCCAAGGCCCTGTGTGCACCTTCAATGCAGACGGATCGCTTAATGACTTCAAGCCGCGGACAGGCATTTACCATCCCCTTGGCAAGGCCGAAGTAGCTGCTGGGCAGGGGCTCACCAGGCCATAGCCGGACTATGAGGTCCTTCCTGGCCAGTTCGGCTGCCTTGTGAAGTTCGACCAGTTGCTTCAGCTGGTCGCTCAAGGGCATTGGATGTTTGGCCCCAATATACTGGGACCAAAACAGCTTATCCGTCGAGCTCCCTTCCTCAGCTCGGTAGAACTCTGCGGCACCAGAGATGCTGTGCGGCAGATATGCGAATGCTCCTGGAGAGCTCTGAATTCAGGTAAGTAAAAGGAAAGTCTCCTTCACATGCTTGCTTTTCATAATGAAAGCCTTAACCGCGGCTATCTTCTTGGCCCTGGAGGGCCTTCTGGGCTTCGACCTTGGCATCTTGCGTGCTCTGACGGGCCTTCGCAAGCTCCAACTCTTGCGTCTTGGAGTCACGCTCCAAGGACTCGAATTTTTTGACGAAATCTTGGAGCTCTTGCTGGACCTCATCAACCCGAGCCCCTTGTTTTTCGCGCTCGATGCGCTCCTTGGCCGCTTTGTCTTTGGCCTCGGGCAGCGCCTTCTTAAGGGCCGCCACTTCGGTCGTGGCCCCTATTATATGCATCATGCTTCTATTAGTGTCAAGAATTTTTCCTTTATATAACATTCAGACTGGGTATCACTTACCTTTGTTCTCCTCGAGCTGCCTCTTCACGAGGCCGAGCTCTTCTTCGGCCAGCCCCAGGTTCAGCTTCAGTCTGGAGACCTCTGCAGTGAGGGTGCTGGTGGCTAGCAGCGACGCCTGCTTATTCACATAGACATAATATGATTAGACTCCTGGGGATAATATGTGATCCTCTATTCGAGCTTCCTTTCTGAACACCAAACAGAGCATCAGGGGATACCGTCTATACTGTGATATTTCCTCATAATTGAATTACTTACCTCAAAGCCTGTTAGGAGGCTGACACAGGCCTTGGTCAATCCGCTTTTCTCGGACTGAACCTTCGCAATCATCGTACTCATAAGAGTACAGTCTTCTTCATCAAGGGAAGCGCCCTGAAGCGCTTCCACCAAGCTGTCTGATGCCTCTTGATGGACAGAGGTCATCAGCACAGGCGGCTTGCCCCCCTTAGCAAGGGGCCGCCTACCTGAATCCGAAACAACTGGAGGTTCCGGCGTAGTATCCGGCTGGGAGCCAAGCTTGCTGCGGCCCCCCTCATCAGAATCCATGGGGAT
>NC_041383.1:656339734-656371774 GCF_002162155.2 Triticum dicoccoides | reverse complement strand
CGGCATCGGGGGTTTCGCCTTGAGGCACCTCCAGAACTATCTCCCCCTGGCCCGGTATCCTCTGAGACAACACTTCGGTGTCGTCCGCGGGCCGGGGAGTGGAGGCCGTCAGGAGCGAATGGTTGTTCATCGCCGACGAGCTCAAAGACCCATCCGAGGAGGATAGGTCGATGCAGGCTTTGGATGGACTGCACGAACATATTTTAACGCGATAAGAAGCCATAAAGCTAAACATGTCTGAAGCATTATGATATCCGGACACTTACGACTTCACCAGGGGCTTGTCCCTGGGGCAGCCACTCCTCGTCGCTATAGGCGGCTGTTGTGGGGTGGTCTGGAGGGAAGGTCCTTGAAAGTGCAACTATCCCTGGGTGGTTTTGGTAATTCCTAACAACATATATCTCATTGAGCTAATGCTACTTCAAGATAAATATTTCAGGAAAGCTCAATGATTTGCATGGCATGGATGTGAAAAGTGGATCCCTCAAAATGCTAAGGACAAAAGGATTGGCTCAAGCTCAAAGCACAAGACTCTACATTTTCTATTTTAGTGATCCAAGATCACATTGAGTCTATAGGAAAAGCCAATACTATCAAGGAGGGATGAGGTGTTGCTTAATGGCTTTCTTGCTCAAAAATGCTTAGTGATATGCTCCAAAGCCCTTAACTACTTTCTCACATCCACATATGACCTAAACCATAAGTCAAACTTGGCCCCACCGATTCTTCCTATCCGGCGCCACCGAGTTCAGATGTCATAGCCACTGCCACAAACCCTAGGCAAATCGGTCTCACCGATTGGGATCTCGGTCTCACCGAGATGGGGTTGTAATCTCTCTATTTCCCTTCGTAATGTTTTGGTCAAACCGAGATGAGCGATCGGTCCCACCGAGATTACAATGCATACTCTCTGTTTCCTTTTCGTAATGTTTCGGTCTTACCGAGATGAGCGAATCGGTCCCACCGAGTTTGCCTGACCAACCCTCTTTGTGTCCATTACCAAAATCGGTCTCACCGAGTTTGTGTAATCGGTCTCATCGGGATTATGTTATGCCCTAACCCTAATCATATCGGTCCTACCGAGTTGCATGTCGGTCCCACCAAAAATCCTAACGGTCACATTATTTGCTAAATTGGTCTGACCGAGTTTCTCAATTTGGTCCCACCGAGATTGGTAAATTGTGTGTAACGGTTAGATTTTGTGTGGAGGCTATATATACCCCTCCACCCACTCTTCATTCGTGGAGAGAGCCATCAGGACATGCCTACACTTCCAACATACATTTTCTGAGAGAGAACCACCTACACTTGTGTTGAGGCCAAGATATTCCATTCCTACCATATGAATCTTTATCTCTAGCCTTCCCCAAGTTGCTTTCCACTCAAATCTTCTTTCCACCAAATCCAAATCCTGTGAGAGAGAGTTGAGTGTTGGGGAGACTATCATTTGAAGCACAAGAGCAAGGAGTTCATCATCAACACACCATTTGTTACTTCTTGGAGAGTGGTGTCTCCTAGATTGGCTAGGTGTCACTTGGGAGCCTCCGACAAGATTGGCTAGGTGTCACTTGGGAGCCTCCGCAAGGAGATTGCCTACTTCGTGAAGATCTACCCTAGTGAGGCAAGTCCTTCATGGGCGATGGCCATGGTGGGGTAGACAAGATTGCTTCTTCATGGACCCTTCGTGGGTGGAGCCCTCCGTGGACTTGCGCAGCCGTTACCCTTCGTGGGTTGAAGCCTCCATCAACGTGGATGTACGATAGCACCACCAATCGGAACCACGACAAAAACATCTGTGTCTCCTATTGTGTTTTCACTCTTCAAACCCTTCCCTTTACATTCTTGCAAGTTGTATGCTTTACTTTCCGCTTCTCATATACTCTTTGCACGCTTGCTTGAATTGTGTTAAGATTGCTTGACTTGTGCAAAGTTGCTAAAATCTGCCAAGTGCTAAAATTGGGAAAATGATAGAATTTTATTTGGTCAAGTAGTCTAATCACCCCCCCTCTAGACATACTTTCGATCCTACAAGTGGTATGAGAGCCTTGGTCTCCATTTGCTTTGATCTCCATAGCTTTTGGTGGTCATAGCCTTGGTTTCACAACCTAGGAGAGTATGGTGTCTAGCGAGGGAAATTACCACCGTAGAGGTCCTTACTTTGATGGCACTAATTTTGCTAGTTGGAAGCATAAGATGAAAATGCATATTCTTGGACATAACCCCGCCGTTTGGCTATTGTGTGTATTGGCTTGCAATGTGAATTCTTTGATGGAAGAGAACTGAACCGTGAAGCTACCGCAGAAGAGTTGAAGATGCTGCAATACAGCACTCAAGCTTGTGATATCCTCTTCAGCGGATTGTGCCCCGAAGAATTCAACAAAATCAGTCGTCTTGAGAATGCAAAAGAAATTTGGGATACTTTGATTGACATGCACGAAGGTACCGACTCCGTCAAGGAATCCAAGTTGGATGTGCTTCAAAGTCGGCTACAAGTTCAAAATGAAGGATGGTGAAGGTGTCGCTGAAATGTACTCTAGGCTTGCTCTTATCACAAATGAGATTGCTGGCTTAGGAAGTGAAGATATGACCGACAACATCATCAAGAAGATCCTAAGAGATTTGGACGGAAAATATGATACCGTGTGCACATTGATCCAAATGATGCCCAATTACAAAGATCTCAAGCCAACGGAAGTCATTGGAAGAATTGTTGCTCATGAGATGTCACTCAAGGATAAGGAGGAGCTCCACAACATGTCAAGTGGTGCTTACAAAGCCTCATGTGAAGCTCCCACATCATCAAGTGAGAAACAAACCTTCAATGAAGAATTGAGCCTAATGGTGAAGAACTTCAACAAGTTCTACAAGAGTAGAAGCAAGGAAAGAAGTTCCAAGTCAAGGTCCTACAATGACAAAAGATCTTCTAGTCGTGAGCGTAATTGCTACAATTGTGGAAGACCTGGACACTATTCCAATGAGCACTACAAAAAAATACACTTCTGTGATGATACGTGTTTGTCATAGTAGGTCGCGTTTTTTGTCATGCATGTACATCCATGACAAATTTATGACAGAATCAAGATAGTCATACCTGTGCTGTCGTAGAAGTGTTCCATGACATTACCAAAATTATCATCACGGAAGTGTCCACTTCCATGACGATAAATCGTGCGTCACAGAAGTGCTTTCGTCAAGGGTGACCGACACCTAGCATCCACCGTAACGGAATGTCGTTAAGCTATCGGGTCGGGTTTTGGATCCGGTAACCCGTTAACAGCCCCGACCAATGGGGATTTTCCACGTATAAAATCATCATTGGCTGGAGGAGACACGTGTCAGGTCCGTGCTGGCATAGGTGTCACTCATCCAATGGGCGAGATGCGCCTATGATATGTTGACACGTGGACCGGCCCATCAAGTTTAAATGGGCCGGCCCAAGTAAAGGCCCACAAGATTTTGCGGACCATAATGGGCTGGCCCAACTAAAGGCCCATGAGATTTTGCGGACCATAATGGGCTGGCCCAGCTAAAGGCCCACAAGATTTTGCGGGCCATAATGGGCCGGCCCAGGTAAAGGCCCACAAGATTTTTGTGTGCCATAATGGGCCGGCCTAGGTAAAGGCCCACAAGATTCTTGCAGATCATAATGGGCCGGCCCAGCTAAAGGCCCACGAGATTTCGCCAACATTAATGGGCCGGCCCAGCTGTAGGCCAACAAGATTTTGAGCACCCTAGTAGGCCGGCCCATTAACTGGCTGCCATGTTTTGGGCCAAATGCCGGCCCATATTTGATCAGGTCCATTAATGGCCTGCCACGTTCCGGGCCTAATAGTGGCCCATATGAGATCCGACCCGTTAAAAGCCTACCACTTTCTGGGCCAAATTACGGCCCAAAGCAGGTTCGGCCCTTTAAGAGGCTTTGGGCTCAATTATGGCCCATATCAAATTCGGCCTGTCAGTTGGACACTATGCTTTTGGGCCCACTTGCTAAAGGCCCACTTAGTAATTCGGTCTGATATTAGTTGTGGCCTCTTAAGGGCATCTTTAACTTTTCAGCCATATATTAATTTTGTCCTGTTAAAAGCCCGTCATATAGTTGGTCCTAACTACGGCCCGGTTTGCATCGGGCCTGCTAGCAGCCGATATCTGATTGGGCCAAACAAGGACCGAGATAATTTTGGCCTATTAAAAGCCCGTGATTTGATTCGCACAATCATGGGCCGGGGTTCATTTTAGGTTGCTGCCGGCTCGTTAGCTGTTCGGCACGTTTCAGGCCCAACCTACATCGTGATTGCATGACGGCCCGATTATGTACCGTAATTTTACGGTTTGGCTGGTTTACTGCGAAGACAAGATATATATATATATATATATATATATATATATATATATATATATATATATATATATATATATATATATATATATATAGTAAAATAACTGCAGCATTGTGAATAAGAAAAAAACTAGACTATACAATAAAGAAATTACAGCATATTACATCCACTGGACATCAAAGTTTGCCACTATGATAATAAATCACAAGCAGACAACAGATTACATACACTGGGCATCAAAGATCGCCACCAGTGCAAATAAACACACCGACAAAATAATATACAAAACCGACAACACTTCAATAGAGTTCAAGAAAGGTTAGCCCTGCTGGGCAGCTACAGCGCAAGCAGCTGAGCAAGATGATGAGACTGTGCTTGTTCAACACTTATATCTTCCTCACTCTGAAAGATAAACAGGCAGACAGATGACAAGTTTTGCACATAAAAGTATCAGTGCTGACAATTCATCACATTTCTTACTGGCGAATAAAGTGACACAGTTTAAAATTGCATTAACACAATATGGTATTGTTCAGGTCAAGACATGGCAGGAAATGACATTGTGAAGGAGTTGGCAGCTTCACGACACCACTGGATTACAGATCAAGAACTCATAAGTATCAATGGTTAGTGTGCTATCAATTTATCCCATTTCAGATTGGCAAATAAAGAGACGGTTTAAATAATACTCCCTCCATCCAGAATTACTTCTCATCAAAATGGATGTGTCTAGAACTAAAATACATCTAGATACATCCATTTCAATGACAAGTATTTTCGGACGGGGGAGGAGTAGAATGATATGACATTGTTCATAGTTAAGACATTGCAGAATATGACATTGTGCTATAGTGGGTAGGTTCACCACACCACTGGATTACGGATGAAGAACGGAAGCATACATGCAGTGTAAAAGAAGATCACTTACTCTGTAGACTTTAATTTACATGGTATGAAGAAGGAACTTGGTTGTACAACTGAAAACTTAAATTGAGAAAGGACAAACTTTTGTTTATGAACTACATAATAAACTTTAAACTTGCAATTTGATGCAAACACCAAAAATAAACAGTTGTCGCAGTCATGCCTAACCAAATATATACAACAAAGTTTGAAGGCTTGAGATGGACAAACTTACATTATTGGTGAATACAAGCTCTATAAAGGCCTTGTCCATGCTAATGGGGGGGGCAATTCAAGAAGTTTACCACAGAATCTTCTTCATAAGCATTGCCTTTATTCTACATTTTGTTAAGAGTAAATATAGATGTGATAATATATGAAAAAATGGAGAATATTTAAGATAAGATGAAGAGTGATGCTACATAACCAAGTAGCTATAAATGTAGGTGCAGCGATACAGGCAAAAGGTACAGCCAAGAGCAATGCATAGCTAAACTTCTTCAATACCAACCTTATGGTAAGAGTAAATATAGATTTGATGTGTAGAAAATGGAGGGCAAAGGAAAATAAGCTGCAGAGTGATGGTACATGAACAACTACCTGTCATTATAAGTACACTGATAAAGGACAGCATGTACTTACAAGAACAATGCAGAGCACAAAAACATTGGCATTGGATATATTATACACTAATGTAGCCATTCATACAGATCAGATAATTTGGAGCGAACAATTGATAAGCAAGCTATCATGCATACTGCTGGCACATAATGAACCAGGTATGTATGCAAGTACAGTGATATAGGATAACGGGTACTAACAAGAGCAAAGCAGTGGACAGCACATTTGTGATATCCTGTCGTTCTTTTCAAACTGGAAGTCTTCTTCAAGTAGATTTCCTGCAAAAAGATCTGTAAGGCACATGCGGAAAAGTAGAAGTTCAAATTGTCATGTGATTTCATAGACAGTACCTCATCCTGGGAACGAGACCAGTGTATAACAAGGTTTTTCCATTCAATGTCTTCTAAATTTAGCACAGGAGACTTCACCGAAAATTCAATTATAGACTTTCCATCAAAGTGTGATTTCCTCAGGTAACACCGATACTGCTGCAATGCTTCCTTGAAAAGCACAAGCAAGCTTTGCTTGTCATGAGTATCCAGATTGACCCTCGCCTAGTTACAACAATGTAATGTAAATCATTGATGTGTTCAATCAGCAAAAAACAGGAAAATAATAACCATGAATAATAGCACTTACACGTAAGTTGGACAGGAAGATGTGAAAATGGTGTTTGTCTTCACAATAATCTTCCCATGATGGGAATATATGCATGTAGTCCCTAACAACATTGAAAGCGTTGTCTTTTAAACTGGGAATAAATGGAATGGGGTTCCAATCTGCAGGAATTGGCCGTCTCTGCAGTTGGGATAGGTCTTTGGCCGGTGGACTTGCTGTACTTTTTGCTGGAGTGGGATTTTTCTGTGGTACAGCTGGTGCTATGGCAAATGAAATCGCTATACCTTTTGCTGGAGTGCAGGTCCTGTGTGGTGGGGCTAGTGGTGTGACTAGTGAAGTATGGGTATAGTCTGCTGGAGTCGGTCCTACGTTTCGTGTCAGAGGTTGTACATCCAATATAAGTGGGGTGATGTCTGATTTCTCCGGCACCACCACGTTTTTCAAGGACTTTGCTGGTGCTCATTCAGGCTCGGCAATCACCCTCTTCCTTTTTGATGTATGATGCACAAGAACAGCATTTGAGTGAAAAAACATGGTATGATAACAGATGGAATATGTATTGATAATGGATGGGCATGGCATCTCGACATATATGATGAGTAAACTAAGTAGATGGTTGTGCAACAAAGCAGAAGAAATGCAAGACAAGATACGCAAGATACTCGCAATCAATAAAACATTGCCAAATTAGAACAGGCACCTTGATGGGTGAACAGGACAGGCCATCTGCCTTTGACTCCTCGAGGTTAGAATAGTCATTAGGATCATATTCTGAACAAGAGTCAACAGGTGGGGAGCGTATGAGTTTCATTGCATCCAGAATGGCACTCAATGCCTTGGTGCCAATTTTGTAAGTCATTGCAGTGTTTAGCTTCAAGAGTGGACTGCTGCTAGTGCGACACAAAGCAGCTACACAGATCATAGTGTAGATATAACGGGAAAACCTTAAGCATCAGAGTAAAATCAGCAAAGTGGAACTTGCTGGAATATATGTGCTAGTATTGCCGGTACAGCTAGAAAGGCTTCGGATACCAGCTCTCTTCAAGTGAAGGTGAGGTACTGTCAATATCAGTGTAACTCTCAAAGGCGACACAGCTCCGCGCATTTCCTTGCTATTCTTATAGGATTTAAGTGGGCAGGCCACTACAAATCCTATTCCTATGTTTACAAGATCCTACGAATCAAAGAGGCTCAAAGTGTCCATCACAACCGACTGTATAGACCTCTACACTGCAAATGTCCCTGCTCATCTTCAGTACAAGGAACATACTGTACTACTATCATACTCCCTCCATTCGAAAATATAAGTCTTGGTAGAGATTTCCACTATGGATCACATACAGATGTATCCATATACATTTTAGAGTGTAGATTCACTCATTTTGCTCCATATGTAGTCCATTGTGGAATCTATACAAAGACTTGTATTTAGGAACGGAGAGAGTACATATTAAAGAAGAACGGAAGAGGAACATGGTAAAGAAGAGCAAGCAGATTTTGGATAATAAAATGCTGGTTGCGCAGTGCCCACACATGATGAACCAGAGCGCATTAAGAATGCAACTCCCAGCTGTCTCTCGACCATTTCAGGCGGTTGGATGAAGATCCTATGTCTCCTAACCCTTCTTCTTCCTCATCTCTGATTCTTCCCATACAGAACACCGCACGGGCCGCTGGCCGGACCACCAGCCCCCACCACCTATGTTCCTCCGCTACCCCCACCCCCCACCCCCGCCCCAACCCCCACTCGCCTCGAGTTTTCTTCGTTCGGCGAGGCCCCACAACCACCCGAGCCCCTTCGATCGCACCCGCGAACTCCGGCGAGCTCTGAAAAATCGACTGACCCAATTTTGAAATTTAGTCTACTGTGATTTAACTAGTGTGGAATATAAAAGGGGAAAACCATAAGCATTGGGAGTATAGTGTTGAGCGTGCCATGGCGAATCTGAAGGTGCAAACCGGACAAAGGCAACTTCGCAGCCAAGACAAGAAATCAAAGTAAAGTAGTGGCAATCTATTTTCTTGTTGCGATAAATAAGTTGAGCAGATACGAAAGAGTACGGCCTCTGGTGCGGCGCCGTGTACGCATATGCTGAGAATTTGACGGTGTTGCGGTAGCGATGGGTGTCGGCGGTGTGGAAGCAGTCTAGGAGGGTAGACGGTGGAGGCAGGGCACGGTGGACGAGACGGTCGCAGGAGCGGCACCGGCAAGGTGGACGACGGCAGGGATGAAGCGAGAGGACGGGATGCAAGGATCCCGGTCCGAAGGCGTGGATGAGAGAGGTCGATCTCTTGTAATGGACGGCGGCGTCGGGGTATCAGCTCCGGTATGGTGGAGAAGGACGGCGGTGGATGGGGTGGCGGACGGCGGCGAACGATGGAGGGTGGGGTGGAGAGGGTGTTTTGGCGCCAACGGAGTATGAATGGGGAAAAGGGAGGTAGAGAGGAAGGGGGAACCATGTATTTAGGGCGCGCTTGTCTCACATGTGAGGAAATTTACTTAGCCCCCGTTTCAAATTTCTTCTACATCACAGCAACATTAGTCGGTTGGGGATAGGACGGTAATCTTGCATACACCAAATATTTGCCGACGAGAGTTTGTTTTTGGCGCCCACCGTGTATGAATATGAATCAGGGAGGGAGTCAATTTCGTCCAAGGACACACTGTGTTTTGGCTCCCACCATGTATGAATCCGGGTGAGAGGCGGTTACGTCACGTTTGGGTGAAATTACAAACCTACCCCTATTGAAACCTATAGAAATCTAGCAGATAGGCTTTGCGTGGCAGGGATAGGCAGTAGTGATTTCCATCTCACAGATTTTGGTTTCGGGCGGTTACTGCGACTTTCCCCGCTTCGTTCAAATTTTGTAGAGTGCATGTTTACCGTGCCAACTCAATTCAAATCCCGTTTGTATTCTATTTTTTTGGGCGGGATCCATTTTCAATTGGAATTACATTCTATATACATCATTTTTTTATATATACTTTCAAAAGCACAACAAAGAATTCTGCTCCTTTATATGTATAATATGATTTACAAATACAACGATCTCGAAATCTTAAGGTTGAATTCGAAAAAAATTAACCAAATTATGTTCTACTAAAATGTATGGATCAGTAATATCTACATATTAAATAACATAGATGTGCGTGAATTCATATGAGTATGCATGTTTGATAGATCAATTTTGGTTCGAGTATGGATTACATGTATCATCATCTTGAATTCAAATATTTGAATCCCTTTTTTGTTCACTCCTTTCACGCCCATCTCTCTTGCATGCATGCTCCTTCAGGGAGCTATCACTCTCTTTTCTCCAGCTCACCCGCACGCTCACTTCATGTTTCTCCTATCCTCACAAACATGGTCTCTCGACGTCTCCCTTGATAAGTGTCACACTCTCCCTATCATTATACATTACATGGTTTTCATTATCTCTCACGTCTCTACTATTCTCTGGTATCACTCGGTACCTAAGCTTTCTTTTTCACCGCCACAAACACAGTCTCCACTCGTCTTTTAATTTGTCTTTCTCTCTATGGGATTCTCTCACACACCCTATATGTCTCTACATATGACTCATACCACTAAAATTACTCTCTCTCTCTCTCTCTCCTGTAGACACAACATTTGTTGCGGTCTCCTTTTCGTCTCCATCCCAGACTGACATTATTCATTTGTTTACTGATGAGACAACCCCGACTACTGTCTCCTCTCTCTCTCTCACACAGACACACACACACACAACTCCTGCTTCCACTCCCCTTCCCGACTACCATCTCTCTCTCACACACACAAAACTCTCGCTTTCGCACCCCGACTCGTATTTCTCTCACAAACATTTATCGACTAGCTAGCCTCTAGATAGGTTTATACACCCGCACACTCGTGCTTCCACCATCGCATACATGTCTCTCTCCCGCTCCTTGTATCTATGTAGCTTTTTCTTCCCTTCTTGAGACACACCCTCTCGATCGTGCACACACACACTATTGCCTCATTTTAAGCTGATACCTATCGCACACACACTCCTTGTGTCTTTGTCACACATGCACTCCGTCCTCCTCCACTCTCCCTCTCTCACACACACATGGGCTTTTTGCAACAACTAGCAAGATGCCCATGCATTGCATGGAACATCAAGATGCATTTGTATGAGTAGTTTATCTTGTGGGGGAAAAGGATGAACGAGGGAAGGCCTTATTTGCAAATGTGGAGAGGGGTGTGGGTATCTTTTTGCAAAATTGCCATAGTTTCCTTCCTATCCGTCGGATATAGATCGGACAGCCTATATTGCAGGATGGCAGGCACACGATCATCACCGACAATGCTTTTTATAAGAGTAGGGATAAAAAAATAGAGTTGGTGATGATGGTGGGCCTGCCATCCTGCAATGTAGGTCGTCCGATTTATATCTGACGGGTAGGAAGGAAAATATGGTAATTTACCCGCACTCTTCACCACATTTGCATATAAGGCCTTCCCTCGTTCATCCTTTTCTCCCACAAGATCTTGATGTTCCGTGCAACGCACAGGCGTCTTGCCAGTAAGAGTAGAAATTAGACATATACCACTTCTCGAATCTTGAAACCAACAACATTCCTCCCTTATCTCATCAAAACCGCCAAAGGAATATATTTTGAGTGAAACATAACATATTTTTAGTGATATAGGTATTTCAAAACTAGACTTTTTTCTATCAAATCAGTGAATATGTATTAATCTACTTTGATCGTGTGGCAACGCATTGGCACATTGCTAGTAGTTATTATAATTTTTTGGACACCGGACAAACGGTGGAGTACATATACGAAGAGAAGAGGTGCACGCACGCAGTCGACCTCTTGCTGTCTCGCACACATGAGTGTTACGTAAAGGCGACGTTAACAAATAAACCCTAAAACCCTAGGTGCACGATTGCTGCATTCGCGGGTACGGAGTACGTGGTGGAGCACCTTTGTAGGAATAGTCAGCTCGCGTGATAATTTCATCCATAGGAGTTGATGGTCGGGACCATAGGTGAACGACTTGGAGCGCGGTGGCTCGCCAGTTGCCACAGATCGAGTAGCCACGTTTAAAATATCATTTTTTTAGTGGGGTTAAGAGTTCCAATTTTCAATGGCACGTTATACGTACCTCCTTGGCGTATGGTTGTATGGGTTTATGTTGCGAGATGTTGAACCTGGTAGTTCTAGGGCAAATATTATGGTTTAGATTTAGATGCTGGTTTTCAGTAATCGGAAGGGGAAACCCTTCTTTGATTAAAAAAACTACTACCTCCATTCTGGTTTACTAGTCCCCATCGTACTTTGGGTCAAAGTTTGTCCACGAATTTTACTTGTAAAATGTGAACGGAAAACGAGATTTTGTTATACCCAAATAGAGAAGGACTGGAGGGAGTGATTGCTCTGACACGGACGCGACCTCTCATAGCGCAGGCATTGAACCGGCGCGCCGGCCAAGAGGGCCGCACTCGCTGCAGGCCCGGCTGAGCACGCCTCCTCGCCACATGCAACCAGCTTAAGACTGCCCCGCCTGCCTTCATTGAATCCGCGCGTGTGCCGGCAACACGCCCTTCGGCGAGCCGGCAGGCATTTTAGAACACTAAAAATGACTAAAATATAATTAATTTACGCATGGTCTTGACTTGTTGTGCTCGCACTGGTAGCAAGAACTAGTAGAGGTTTTTATTTATTTATAACTCTCCTCACATTTTTTTGGCTTTGAAGTGAATCATGGTTGTGGACATTATGTATGAATGTGCAGATATCTGTGAACATGAGTTTGATGTGGAAGTTGAACTTGGAATGTCGGGCTTGCGCGTGAACTATACCATGTCCAATGCTTCGTCTATTATTGTTTGGAAAGTAATTGCTGTTATTACATGACCCGAAAAAAACATTTTGTGCCACATCAGTAGATGCACAGACATCACAACAGGCATGCAGACTAGATAAACATTTGAACCTAGCTATTATGAAGGAAATTTTGTATTGACAACAGTTTTAGAGAGCAGGAGACGCCTAGCCTGCTCTGCCTCTGCTAGCTTATTTCTGGCTTCTTCCATCTCTTCTTTGGCTTGGGTGAAGAGAGCATCTGATTGCTCTTTTCGCTTCTTCAGGAACTCAGCTACATTCTCAAGGGTTGCTGCACGCATTCTTTCAGCCTTTACTAATGCCACGAGGACACGAACAGCTGACGACTCCACCTGGCTTGTGTGTAATCCAGCATCATTTGGGAATTTGCACCTTGTGTCTAATCCAGCATCATTAGGGAACTGGCACCCTGTTTGTAATCCAGCCTCATTTTGGAAACATGATCTCGAGGTTGACCATACTTCCCTCCTCGCAGGAACTGCATCCTGACATGAAAGGGTGTTACTTACCAAAGCTCGTTTTACAGGTTCGGTGCACCTCCTCTTTAACTTGCCACGCTCCTTGAAGATGTCCCGAATATCCCGTGTTTGGTCTTCATTGCTCCTCTGCAATGTTCACACTCGTGGTTTTAAAATCTCAACATGGCAAGAAAAATACTACTAGTAATACTCGCGCATCTTGTGGGCAACATTAAAGCACTTGTCTGCCATGTTAGAGCATCTCCAACAGAATCGCAATGCACGGCGCTTTAAAAAAGCGTTTACAGTGCTGAGATCGAGAAGTAGATACTAGAGAGTAGAGGATAGTTCTCAGCATAGATAGATAAAAAAAGATAATTCAACTACTCCTCGTCGTCCGACTCCTCCTCGGTGATGTCCTCCTCCGACGTCCGACTGTAGGCGTGAAGATACCGATCGTCGTCGGATTCCCAGGGCGATGTTGTTCCTAGCCTCATGTTGAATTGAGCGTCCGCTTTTCGCCTATGCTTGTCCTCGCGATAGGCGGCTCGCTCCGCCCTCCTCTTGTCCCTCTCCGCCCTCCTTTGCACGTAGAACTCACGCTCGTTGATGATGTCCTGCGGGAAATGTTGGCGCCTGACACGTCTCCAACATATCTATAAATTTTAATTGTTCCATGCTATTATATTACCCCTTTTGGATGTTTATGGGCTTTATTTTACACATTTATAACATTTTTGGAACTAACCTACTAACCGGAGGCCCAACCCATATTTTTGTTTTTTTTCCTATTTCAGTATTTCGAAGAAAAGGAATATCAAACGGAGTCGAAATGGAATGAAACCTTCGGGAGAGCGTGATTTTTGGAACGAACATGATCCGGAGAGCTTGGAGTGCAAGCCAAGAAGCTGCCGAGGAAGCCACGAGATAGGAGGCCGCGCCCACCCCCTGTAGGGCGCGCCCCCTGTCTCATGGGCCCCTCGGGCGGCCACCGACGTACTTCTTCCTCCTATATATACCTACGCACCCGAAAACATCCAAGGGCACCACGAAACACAATTTCCACCGCCGTAACCTTCTGTATCCGCGACATCCCATCTTGGAGCCTTCGCTGGCACTCTGTCGGAGGGGGAATCGACCATGGAGGGCTTCTACATCAACATCCTTGCCCCTCCGATGAGTTGTGAGTAGTTTACCACAGACCTACGGGTTCATAGTTATTAGCTAGATGGCTTCTTCTCTCTTTTTGGATCTCAATACAATGTTCTCCCCTCTCTTGTGGAGATCTATTCGATGTAATCTCTTTTTGTGGTGTGTTTGTCGAGATCCGATGAATTGTGGGTTTATGATCAAGTTTATCTATGAATAATATTTGAATCTTCTCTGAATTCGTTTATGTATGATTGAGTTATCTTTGCAAGTCTCTTCGAATTATCAGTCTGGTTTGGCCTACTAGATTGATCTTTCTTGCCATGGGAGAAATGCTTAGCTTTGGGTTCAATCTTGCGGTGTTCTTACCCAGTGACAGAAAGGGTTGCAAGACACGTATTGTATTGTTGCCATCGCGGATAACAAGATGGGGTTTATATCATATTGCATGAGTTTATTCCTCTACATCATGTCATCTTGCTTAATGCGTTACTCTGTTCTTATGAACTTAATACTCTAGATGCAGGCAGGAGTCGGTCGATGTGTGGAGTAATAGTAGTAGATGCAGGTAGGAGTTGGTTTACTTGTTATGGACGTGATGACTATATACATGATCATGCCTAGATAATCTCATAACTATGCGCTTTTCTATCAATTGCTCGACAGTAATTTGTTCACCCACCGTAATACTTATGCTATCTTGAGAGAAGCCTCTAGTGAAACCTATGGCCCTCGGGTCTATCTCTTATCATATTTGCTTTCAATCTACTTTATTTTCATCTTTACTTTTTGCATCTATATTATAAAATACCAAAAATATATTTATCTTATCTTACTATCTCTATTAGATCTCACTTTCGCAAGTGGCCGTGAAGGGATTGACAACCCCTTCATTGCGTTGGTTGCGAGTTCTCAGTTTGTTTGTGTAGGTGCGTGGGACTTTTGAGGAGCCTCCTACTGGATTGATACCTTGGTTCTCAAAACTGAGGGAAATACTTACGCTACATGCTGCATCACCCTCTCCCCTTCGGGGAAAACCAACGCTAGCTCAAGACTAGCAGCGCCACAGCGCCATGGCTTCTTTGTCCATCTGGGCGATGCCGAGATGGTGCTCCCGCCTCCGGTTGTCGCGATGATCCTCGTCGGTGCTAAGCCGCAGCAGAGGCGCGAGCTCCTGCGCCCGCTCCCGTGTCAGCACGTTGGTCAAGTTCAATGTTCTATGAGGCCACCGGAGGCGCCACGCCGCCGCGTCGTACGGGCGGTATCGTTGGCGGTGTCAAAATTGTTGAGGCCGAGGCGCATCCTGCGGAACCGGATCTCGGCGAAGAAGCCGCCGGAGGGGCGCGCACGGACGCCGCGGTATCCCCAAGTTTCCTCGCGACGCGGCGGCATGGTGGCGCGGCGGCGGCGAGGCGAAAAAGAGAGGGGAGAGAGCGGTGGCGAGGCACAGAGCGGTGGCAAGGCACATAGCGGTGGGAGGGCGTTGGATTTTATAAAGCGCGCCAGACGCCGCGCGCCAAAACTAGCGCATGCCCGGCCGCTTTTTCCCGCGCGCGCGCGATCCTTTCCAGACGTCTCTGTTATCTCTACTCTCTTCTCTACGGTTATATTTATTTTATATTTAATATTTAATATTTATCTCTACTTCCTTTACTGTCTACTTTTTTTCTCTATACTTTTTTTCTTGCAATATAGGCGTCCGATTTATATCTGACAGATAGGAAGGAAACAAATGGGAATTTTGCAAAAAGATACCCATACCCCTCTCCATATTTGCAAATAAGGCCTTCCCTCGTTCATCCTTTTCTCCCACAAGATAAAATACTCATACAAATGCATCTTGATGCGTGCAACGCATGGGCATCTTGCTAGTTCTAAAAACCTTTCCATCATTTGCCACACTACTAGTTGCAGATGAAAAACCTACCCAAGCACAGCGCGATACAGGAGCGACGCACAATTACAAGCTGATATTCTGTTGGACAATGGAGGCTATAACCAATTACTTTTACGGGAACAATAGCACCCAGGAAATTTGAAGGGTAGGTATGAACAAAATTGGAACTACACATGTACTGCTAAGTGAATCAATACGCACATTACCCATCGAGGAGGAGAACGATGGTCGCGGTGGCCTCTGTGAGTCATGGTCGGCAACGGGAGTCAGTTCATTGTCCACGACGGTGGTACTTCTGCGCTTGGCATCGGCTTCTGGGAAGCAGATCCGAGATCGTGGAAGAAGATGTCGGGGAAGAGGCTCCATGTATGACGACAACGATGGACCGGCTCCAGTGCGGCGTACGAGGTCGTTGATGAGGCAGATGCACTACGGTGGACGAGTGAGCCGATGTAAAGGGGAGGAGCATGAAGGCCGTGGTGCCGTGGAGAAGTCTATTTTGCGATGGGGTTAGAAAATGGGGAGTATTCAGGTGTACTACTCTGGTTGTTGGGGTGGGGTTGGCTGGGTAGGGTGAACCTGAAGTTACGAAAATAGCCCCCTACCAAGCATCATCCGTAGGCCTGTTCCGAAGGCTATGATGGTAACTTCCCACTGCTCGAATCAGGGTCGCGGGAGATTTTCCCGCCAACCTCAAAATTTTGGGACACTGGACTCCCCGTGTGGCGTGTTGAGTGATTCGGCTAAGCAACTAGCGAGTAGTAGTAGTAAACTCTGCATATTAGGTTTGACCGAAGTCAAACTTCCTAAAGTTTGACCAAGTTTATATAAAAATATAAACATTTACCATAAAAAATTTGTATGATGTGAAAGTACATTCAATAATGAATCTAATGGTATTTATTTGTTATTGTATATGTTAATATTTTTTGTTATAAGCTTTCTGAGAGTTTACAAAACTTGACTTTGGCCAATGCTAATACGCGGACTTAAATAAAAACGGAGGGAGTACACATTTTTGTTTTCTTAGTTTTTAGTGAACTAATCATTTGTTGAAATTGTGAAATAAATATATTAGGCTATTGACTTCGAATGTAATGGTCTATACAATTCAATAGTTACAATCATTATCGAATCCCAAGATGTATACAAGGTCTATAGTACTTCACAACATGCTCAAACTCACATAATCCCAGTCAAATGAGAATCTAAATGCATTTCATAGTTATTACTTTGTAGGATGCAACAAAAATAACCAAAACTCTACATCATCCATTATAGCAGCAACATTTTGACATATCCCAATGTCTGAATGAAACATGCAGAGAGAGCTTTTGAAGATGGAGCAGATAGGGCGGGAAAGATTGTATGTATGTGGACGAGAGAGTAGGAGACAAACCTAACGAGACACACACACACACACAGAGAGAGAGAGAGAGAGGAAGAGAGAGGAAGAAGTTAGGTTTGTGAGAAAGATGGAGACATGTAATATACGTGAGATGCGTGTGCATCCAGATTCTGTATACGTGGAAGGAGAAGAGACAACATGTTTGATGAGAGAGCTGGAAAAACATGGACGAGAGGGGAAGGATCTCATGGGTTGAGGGATTGACAATTTTGTGCGGGGGAGAGAGGGATTGGTAATTTTATGCAAGAGAGAGAGAGAGGGTGGGGGAGGAGTCTGTCAGTCGTCGTCACATCACCTGCTTCCAAATGACCCTGCATTCTCTAGCGCGGTGTGGTCGCCGTCTTTGATCTGCTCGATGCCCTCTTTAAAGATTGAGGTGGTGTGCATGTTGGGGTGCAAAGAAGCACAAGCGAGAGTGGTCGCCGTATAACCTTGGATGGGGATGAATTGTGTGCTCGGGGTGTGTGTGTGTTGTGCTGCTTGTGTGTGTGTGTGCGTGTGCGTGTGTGTGTGTGTGCATGCGTGTGTGTGTGTGTGTCAGATATTGAGCGAAAACAAACCTAAGGAGAGAAATGGGTATTCATGAAGAGATTGTGCGGACCTTGAGGTGGGCAGGGGCCGAGTGAGGGTATCAAAATGTGCGCGTTGATGCATGTGTTGCATGCGATCGTGCGAGGGACGGACGAATCGAGAGAGATGGTTGTTGTGTTACGGATGCTCATCTCTCTCTCTGTCTCTCTATCTCTCTCTCTCTATCTCTCTATCTCTCTCTCTCACACACACACACACACACAAGTAAACTAGAAGACCATTCTCTCATGTATACACAACATATCGGCATCTGTCTATGTCTCACTCATGCATGATCATTTGCACATTCACACCTCTCTGTGTCTGTATCACACACACACCGTCTCCACATTGCCCTTCCCCCACAACACACATATGGACACATACACACGTTCTCTCTCAGTCACACACACAAAATAAGTATTAAAAAAACTAGGGCGCACCTAAAATGTCCAAATCCAAATAAACACAAACTAGAGCTAAATTCAAATATATGGAAATATTGTAGCGTCAAGAACTTTCCCAGGAAAAAAAGTTGAGTAATATTCGAGGATTGTTTTCACACACACAAAAAGGTTCGGTGGATGTCCTTCAAGCGCGACACGGTGATGCACCGTTTGAACGACCGCGCGGCCGCAGTTCACGCGCTTGCACAGGATTCCATATCATGGCTGTGGTACTAACTTCAAAAAAAACTAATAAAAGCGTTGCCTAAGTCTAATGTTTACGTGTACTAGTACGATTTTTTTTTAAGTTTGACCAACCTTATATAAAACTAAAGTAAGCTCCCACACGCGCACTCATCAATATGCCGCCGCCGCCGTTGCGCATGCCGGCGCCCGCTTGCTCCGGCCAACAATTTCTTGCCCATCACCGATGTGTTGCTGCCATCCTTGTGCCATGAAGCCGAAGGCTCGCCCACTCACGTCGTCTGCAGTCCCTCCTCGCCATGCCGCCGCGGTGCCAAGCACGCAAGCAGCTGGTGGAGCCACGTCTATGCATGCAGCGTACAAAGAGGAGGACGAGCGCATGCTCCCGCACGCCGGCGAGGAGGAACTAGCGTGTCATTGTCGTCTCCGCCCGCACGGAGGAGGCGCGCATGGTGGTTGTCGCGGCGGAAGCCGGTCGCGCACGCGTCGAGCCTGCAAACCGGGTGCGGACGCGGAATCTACCTTCGAGACCTTGAATGCCACATGGATCCTGCAATTTGAAGGAGCAATTTGGGTCAGTCGACTCATGTGAGCCATTTGATGCAACATGGATGGCTAGAAGGGCTTCTTCCACCTCTTCTGCCGTCTTCCTCCTTCGCTCCATCGAACTTCTTTCACAAATCGGCTGACCCAAATTATACTACTAGTATGAATGTATTAAGTACAGTAGGAATACAAAGATACGAGCAGTAGTACCAACTGCAAAAAGAACAGTAGTAAGACATAGTACTAGTACTACTATACGTACTAAAGAGTTCAAATAACGAGAAAAAACATAAACATAGTTCTGCTGGGGCCTCAGCACAACACACCCTTGAAAATAAACTAAGAAACTAGTCCGCTTGACACTGCAGTAGAACCAGCATGAGTGACGGCACTGCCACCTACTCGGAGTCCGAGTCCACTTCCTCGACTTTGTCCTCGTCCCTCTTCCTCTTCCTCTTCGCTGACGTTTCTTTGCTTGAACTGGACACTGGGCTCTGCTTCTTCATCCAACCCTTGTAGATATTTAAACAAAGGTAGGCATCCATTGCTGTGTACAGGATGTGATCTTCATCTAATGTCTTCGACTCCCATGCATGATGAAACTTCTGATGAGGTTTCTTCAGTTTAGCGTATGAAGGATCAATCATGGCTGCTGCTAGGGTCAGCATTGAAGGTTGAGAGGAGGACACCAGGCTTGCCTTCTGGAGATCGAAGGGCTGGCCTACAACGAGACATATCCGACGCAGGACATCCCTGTCGTTCTTAAGGCCTACAGTAATGAATTTCACTCTTTTGTCCTTGAGGAAGTTCTTAAAATCCTGGCACTCAACGTCGGCATGGCATATGTGGTAGACCAAGCAAACATTATGTACGCAAACCTGGATCACGGCGGGCTTCTTCCTCTCTTCATCCTTTAGATCCTTCTCTCGTCCCAGGACTATGGTGTACTCAACATCTAGCCCAGCGACCCACTCATCCATTGAACTGTTGAACATGCGTAGGAAGCGAGCAAGCCATGCTTTCACCGTCACGGATCCACGTGTGTAGATGACGATGAACTGATCGCCGGTGATGGCTCTAACCTGGTACTTAGTGGCGACCATGGAGATTTGGGATGCCATGGATTTTGGAGGAGGGTTAGGAGAAGTTGAAGTGTTGTACCCCGCAAAAACTGGGAGCAAACTAATGTGAAAGGACGGGATGACTGGGAGCGAACTGTTGTGAGGTAGAAGACGGGGACGAGTAGGGTGTGCGAATGGCGTGGGATTGCTAGCTTGCTCGGTGGATAAACGGCTGCAAGCCCCAAAAGAGTTCTCGATAACTATGCGGGACCCACTAGATGTCATGTCTACTAGACCCATATCATAGGCCTGACGGTATAGCTTCTGCCTGTTCGCATGCCATGCCGGCGCGTGGATGTAACTTCACTTAATTCCGTCAACCGTCGCTATAAGAAATAAACACGTGGAGACATTAATGCCTAGGTTGTGCACCGTGACCAAGGAGGAGGGGAAAACGAGAGACATTAATGTTTATTTGCTAATTAAATAGTATTGCATGCAATGAACTAACCACTGCATGTCATGTTTGATAGTCTCAGGTCATTAAAAGCATGCACACCCTCATCTCTTATTGGTTGATATGTCAAGAAACAAGAAACGAGGTAGAGGTTAATGCACCGCACCTACGTGTTTTGGGATTATTTGGTTTTTGTAAGATGACTTACACACCTAGCTATTAGAGTACCACTACCTCCCTTCTAGTTTAAAGGGCTCGATTCAAAATTTTCACCTACTCTTAGCAAGATAGTAGAGGCGGTGGAATAGTTTTTGAAGTCTGCAAAAGTACTCAACTAATGTTGTCGTTCTTCACAAAAAAATGTCTTTACCAATGCATGCATGAACACTAGTTACTCTAGCCCCCCTCTCTTCTTTAATTCTTTGCCACATCAGCATGTTTGCTATTCCCATGTGCATGATACCAGCTAACATACCACCATTATGGCCAGCCTTAATCATCGCATGCAATAATTTAGTGCACCTTGAAATATTAACATGTGTGGGGCGTGTATGTTTTTAATGACTTGAGACTATACCTAGCCCGACATGCAAGATGACTTTATTATGTACCGTTCCCCATACCTGCAAGAAGCCCGTTCGTCTCCAAATCTTTTCCTCTCCATGTGTGGAAACAATATGCCTGCCAAACTCTCCTTCTCCCTCTGGCGGTCCCACCACCCCACCCCATGTGAAAAAATTTGCATGCATGACTCTCCTCCCCCCACGCTCGTCCAATCCGTTGTGACCAGCAATATTTCCACCCCTTCGCTCCCCCATAATTTACTCCAACAAATATGCCCATGTAGCTTTTACTTAACTTCAGGTACATTGGGTCACTAACATATGGGCCCAATAGGGGACTGGCCCACATGTCAGTGACGCAACTGGACCTGCAATTAAGTCAGTGCAGCTCAGTCCATATCTTCCGTAGGTGTGCCATTGCTCGCTATAAATACTACGCCTCCCACGACATCGCTATCTCCTCCCCCTCACGTTCATGTTCATCGCTATCTCCTCCCCCTCCCTCTCACGTCAACCACCATGGCATCGCCCCTCCCAAGCCCTAGGAGCCCCTCGCTGCACCGCGCGGACGGTCACGCGTCGCCGTTCCATTCCTCGCCGCCACTAGTCGAGGAGGACGCGTCGGTGTTCCGCTCCTCGCCGCTATGCGACACGTCGCCGTTCCGTTCCTCGCCGCCACTAGTCGAGGAGGACGCGTCGGTGTTCCGCTCCTCACCGCGACGTGACACGTCGCCGTTCCGTTCCTCTCTGCCACTAGTCGAGGAGGACGCGTCGGTGTTCCGCTCCTCGCTGCGACGCGTCGAGGTGCATGCGTCGGTGTTCCCAATCTCGCCAGCACGCGTGTCAGAGGACGCGTCGGCTCCCCGCTACGAGGAGAACGCCGTGCCGCCCGCCGAGCCCCCCAGCCTTGAGGAGCTTTGGAAAAAATGGATGACGCCTTGTGGGAGGCTTTGCCTGCAGCAGAGCGCGCCAAAATAGAGGCGGAGAAGAAGGTCGAGGAAGAGTAGTGCATCGTGCAACAAGCTGCCTGGGAGGCCTATGTCGCGTCCGAGAGAGTCAGGCAATTGGCTCTTTGGCAGAAGGCTCGTGCGAGGGCAATGAGGGTGTCGGAGGACGCCCGTGCCGACGCCCTGAGTGCACTCGGGCCCAAGCGCCTCATCTACGCTTGGCGGTACATGGACCGGGTGCACGCTTCCAGCCAGGAGGAGTGCTTGTTGGCGCCGGATCACCACACCAGTGAGATCGCGCTCGCCCGCCGGCAAGCCGCCAATCAGCACCTCGCGAGTTGCGAGGCTGAGGAAGAGGCGTTGTGTCGGTGCGCTGGGAAACGGCCGCGCACCAGGGCACTCGTGGCGCGCTGCAAGCGCTCCTGTGAGCATCGTGGCTTTTAGGAGGAGTATAATTTTTGTTTTGTAAGGCAATCTCATTAGTTTTGGGACGCAAATGATAAATCCTGAACGTTCAGGAATTTTTAGCGTCCTTAATTAAGTATGTAAAAGGGAAAGTTTGGAAACCTTGTGTATTATTACGCATTTTGCAAGTACGTGCATATAGCACAAACTTTACTATATACTATCGGACTACATGTCTCTCTCGATATATGCTTGCAGATTGTGCCACTCCCTCCGTCCAGGTCAATAAGTCATCTTTGGTTGTGCAGGGTGACCAAGAACGAGGGAAGACTTGTACACCTAGACGGAGGGAGTACTACTATTACTTATGTATGTGCAAATGCACGTTTTAACATTACGATGCGGTTTTTGTAAAAGTAGAAAAACAGCACTAGTCAAGCTTATGAAACGATTCAATGCAAAACAAATGCAAAAATGCTCGTTTGATTATTAAATCTTTGGTCAAAATTTAGCACAAATTACAATGGCGAGGAATAAACCAGGACTGAGTAGTAGTTTAGAAGCCCAAAGAAATGAGTGAGGTGCCTTATTGTTACTCTCCACTATGACTAGTCTTGTGGGAAAAGTTGGGGAAGCCGCTAAAAGAACTGGCCCTAGGAGTAGTAGCTAGGGATCGAGTGTGCGAGATGAACCGGAGAAAGTAAATGCAGAGAGATGAAATGCAAAAAAGACGGACGGATGTGATGTTTGCTTGTCCGTTTATTTTACCAGGCCACTTATTACTGGGAGTGGTTGGGTTTTGTGATATGACGGCTTTACTGCCGCAGCACGAGCGGGGTGAGAGGTGAGACTCCCGTGCAGCGCCGCCCTCTACACTTGTACTACATCGGTCGTGGTTTATTAGTCCCCCAATGAATTTGACTAAAGATTTAACTAACAAAATGTTAGTGCATGTCAACAAAAACTATATCGTTGGATTCATATTTGAACATAGTTTTGAATGATATAATTTTAGGTGACATGCATCAGCATTTATCGTACTATATATAATGTTAGTTCAATTTTTGGTCGTACTAATCTATAGTAGTAAGGTGCCCATGCGTTGCACCGAAGAGTGAAATGCATTGATCGGGGAGTTGTTTATTTTGACAAAGGATGTGGGGGTCATCTCATGTGTAACGGGTATCAATAGGTTTCTTCGGATATTATTTCATCTCTAGAGCTCACAAACACGGGTGAAATAGATAAAAAGGTATCTTTTGCAAACAAAAGTGTTCAACTGTTCAACCTGCATCCAAAACTTGTGTAGAAATAACACTTATTGTGCTTTGCAAGAAATGATCTTTAAGAATTATTTTTTGAGTATCGATTGTTATACATGTTGGCTATAGATGACATGGCACTTTCTTATAGTCAGCAGTTGGCTATACTATTAAGTAATATTAACCATGCCCTTATACACCTAGACGGAGGGATTAAATCAGGATGACTTGCAAGGGGGAAGAGGAGATGTAAGAAATAGTTCATCGTAAGTCTTTCACCAGTACTGTAGTAAAAATTCATACATGGAAGATTCTAGACTAAACCATAAACGGATACACTTTTATTCATGCGCGATACTCAAATAGAGCAAGATCCTGCATGGAAGTCTCCACATGCTTAGACAGCGGATTACATTGAGCGAAGACTAATGATCAACATTTAACTTGATAGTGCGTATGTCCAGGTGAACCTCCTTGGAGTCCCCGTGCACCGCGTCGGCGGGTAAAGGATGCCATGGGTTTTCCAAGTCCACATTGGCGGGATAGTCCCAGCTCCCCAAAGTCCAAGTCCGTCCGATGAGGCCGGTGTCGCCGCCCACGCGACCCGGAGGGGTAGTAACACTGACCACGCACCCATACATCGGCCTCGTGTCAGTGTCAGCATCAATGGCGTCGCCCCTGATGCACATTACAGAGACGGGGCGGCGGCCTGCGCGGGCCTCGCCGGTGCCCACAATCAAGAGGAAGACGCTGCCGTCCTCCTCCGAGACTAGCAGGCGGCGGTGATCCTCCAGCGACTCCGGCATGGTGAACGGGTAGCATGTCTTGTACTTGATGTTCTCCGCCAAGGGCCAGCAGTGACCGCTGCACGCATCCGTGAGGTGATGCACCATGTTCGCCGGCGAGCCACAAAACGGCATCGGACACTCATAGCAGTGGACGAAGGGCTCCTTGGAGGCGTCGACCAGGCCGTCCATGAAACGGGAGTGGTTGTAGGGGACGTTGCGCCAGTTGAATATATGAGCAAGTTACTACAAGATTTAATCCGAATAAGCACAAAATAAATCATGACGGCTATAACAGAGATGAAACTAATCATGTGGACTAGCATAGTAGTAGGATACGGAGTAGAAACATGAATTCTACCACGATTTCAAACAGGAAGGACAGAAACACATACGGTGCAACGGGAGCAGCACCGTTGGCGTTGAGGTTGTCGCCCATATCGTTGAGGAAGAGGTTGCCGAGGTCGGGGAAGAAGTCGTCATCGGTGAACTCGTGGCTGCCAGCAGTCGCGAGAGTGCGCTCCCCAAATTTCAACAGCGCCCGCCGAATGTAGCATAGGAGGGAGTGGCTGTAGGGGACATTGCGGTCGCTGAATGGAGCGCAGGAGTATTACACGAAGCAGTAGATGGTGTCCTTACTAGTACTCCCTAGTCTCTATCTATCTATATCTACTCTTATAGAAAACCGAGTTGGTGATGATGGTATGCCTGCCATCTTGTAATATAGACCGTCTGATCTATATCTGATAGATAGAAAGCCAACTATGACAGTTTTACAAAAGATACCCGCACCTCTCTCCACATTTACAGATAAGGCATTGCCTCGTTCATCCTTATCTCCCACGACCTCATGCTCCTCCCTATGTCTCTATCTCTACTGCTCTTCTTTGTTTTTTTATAACAAATCGAACA
The DNA here is from genome assembly GCF_002162155.2 of Triticum dicoccoides. NCBI lineage: Eukaryota > Viridiplantae > Streptophyta > Magnoliopsida > Poales > Poaceae > Triticum > Triticum dicoccoides. The sequence continues at coordinate 656,346,347 of NC_041383.1, read as the reverse complement.
GTATTGCGCCGTCCACTGCACGCCCGGCTGAACACGCCTCCTCGCCTCCATCATCACCAACTGACTCTTTTATAGGAGTAGGAGTAGAGAAAAAATAGAGTTGGTGATGATGGTGTGCCGTGCAATGCACGGGTATCTTGCTATTTTTTTGCATATAAGTCCAAACACCACGTAGACACGGTCTTTGAGCACGGTTCGTAGTCGTTCCACGATCGGGCATTGAAGTTTGTAAGTATTTTAGATTATAATATACTAATCCTCCGGTGCTAGTAGTAGAGCAGAGTCCTACTCTACTACTCTACTCAAGCAAGTTAGGGCATAGCACTATAGGGAGTACCAGTACTGTGATCACTCAAGCAAGTTGTCTGGCATCGACATGACCCTACGCTGCTGGTATGTGTCTCGTAAGTCAAACGACGTGCTGTAGTCATCATCACATGTCCACTTCCCGCAGCACATTCGCTTCTCCATCTTTGTCCGCACATAATCTCGTCCAATCTTCCATCCCCGCTAAGGCGCCTCCCCCCCTTGTCCAAAACCCAAGCACTAACAATGGCAGAACCGAGCAGCGTCCGTCAAAAAAGTGGCTAGAATTCGCTCCCCACAGAGGTAATCAAGCTCATTGTTTCGCGTGTGGACAATCTCAGTACCATGCCGCTCGCCGCGTGCTCATCGGGGCTGTACCGTTTACTCAAAGCCCTCAGGCCAGAGCTTTTTAAGCTAGCTCCTTGCTTGCTGATGCCTCCTGATCTTCAGAAACGGCGTGTCACGCAGCATAACGATCGTAGGGTGGCGAGCATCAACCCCCTTGACTGCGATCCGATCCCCGTCAACCTCAACAACATTAACGGTATGTACTGGGTCGGCATGAACATGTCTTGGATGGTGCTCGTCGACGGTCGCGGTAGTTGGATGCTCGTGGAGGTCTACACCTGGCGATTGATCCCCCTTCCTTCGATTAACACTGCACTGCTTTGGCACCGCGGCCCAGAATACTCGGAATCTTACAGTAGCCAACATGATACCAAGTTTGATTTGCTCAAGGTTGTAATCTGCCAAGTGCCCACAAGATCTCCGAATTATAAAGACTTCAGGCTAATTGCGTTCTTCAACCGCGGTCTCAGCTATCTGACAGGTCACTGCGGTAAGTGGATAAATCTGCACGTCCATCACAGGATCATACATCCTCCATGGTTCTCTGATGCCATTGAACACAAGGGCTTCATTTACGCTGTTGACTCCTTCTATGGTTGGACGTATTGCTAGCCTACTCCAGTCATCACTACAAACGGCTGTTGCAGCAGTATGTTACTTTCCTATGATATCATCATGGCTTGCTTATATTACTATCAACATTTACTGCAAAAATATTCATGCTCATAGCATGTTGTTCTTAAGATTGACTAAATCAAGAGCCCTTTTTTATCTGACTCCAATTTGATATGACGTTGTAGGCTGCCTGGTGTCCCTACCCTTCCTAATCCCAGAACCTTTCAAAGAAAAGCGGCATGGCAGTTGCAGGTGGTTCCTGGCTCGATCAGACGACGGCGAAAGATTGATGATCGTTCGCACGTACCTGACGTGTTGTTTCGCGGAATACAATCACAGTCACTGCAAGGTCTTTGAGCAGGATCCCAGCTTCTCTGGGACTTCAGGAATTTTTGACTGGAGGCTGGTAAGTAGCCTTGGTACACGCTCTCTGTTTGTCGAACTGAATTATCCGATTAACCAGGAGATAACCGATGGCAAGGATCATGATGGCAGCGCGGTTTCGTTCATCAGGCAAAACTGTGTGTACATAGCGTACCATGCGTCTCTGCATGCACCATACCCTGATATGTGACGCCATGATCTGCAGCCCAAAGTAGGAGAGAGGGTCGCAAGTATCAGACTTCGACCTGCTGGCTGGAGTTTCCCCCGTCAGGCACCCATCTGGTTCAAGCCGTCAGCCAATCTCCACAGCTTAATAAATAGTCGTCTAACTGAGCCAGTTAGTTAGATGCGTACACTTGGTGTAGTAGGATCTTTATTTAGTTTGATGCATACACTTGTTCTTTTTGGTAGCCCTATTGTAATGATGGCTGATGTTTGGTTTGGAAGAGAGAGTTGCGTCTTCACTCTTCTGGCCTGCTTACTGCTTTTGTTGCACCCCCAGCCCTGGTTGCTGCTGCTGCTGTTTTCAATGTACAATCAGTAGTATATTTCATCTGTTGGTTCAATAAATGTGTTGTTAGAACGACAAACACAATGTTTTGGAAGTCGTTGCACGGTTCGATCCTTTAGTGCCCCGTACCGTACGTAGCTCATACTATTTTTCGTACGGAACACATTTTCCACTTGTTGATAACATGCAGCCCACTGATGAAGGCCCAATAGAGAAGCCCATAATTAATTGGAAGGGAGGCTCTCACATGAATCCGGCCTAGGTACATGCTCATGGTCCCCTAAACATAAATAAGTAAATAAATAAATAAAGCTAAATGCTCATGCACCAGTTCTTTGGGAAAATAGGTAGCCCAATAATTCTTTTTGAAGAATACCCAAGCTAGGCATATTTGTTTTCTCCGAATTACTGGGCTGCAAATCTTTCAAGACGAGGAGGGATGCATTCCGTCCTGGCCAAAGAGTATGGTCAATGTCTGTTAAAAGTAATATCAAAAGGGGTTGAAAATTCCAAAAAAATTATAGCAAATGGGATAGTAGTTTCTTTTTTTGTTTTTGTTCTTCACTGATATCTTATACGCATTTCATTGGATTTAACATGACATAGTACTAATTTATTTTTAAATTTGTTTTAGTATGGCTATTAATTTTTGGATTAAGAATATTTCGTTCCCCAGCAAAAATTTGCGAATTTTCAAAATTTCCCACATATTTAGTTAATTTTTTGACCCTGGTACTGACCAGAAAATGGCCAGCAATTCTAAAAATGGAAAACGGGCTGTAATAAATTCCATATGAATTAGAAAATGAGTAAAAATTATTAAAATAATAGCAAATGGGTTGTACACACCACAGATTTCGAGGCTGACTTGTTTACACAAGGCTTTGTCAGTGAACACACGATTCTAACAGAAGTGACTGTTGGATGTCCATCCAACGGCCGACGTGCTTCTTCAATCTCTGATCTTCCTGCTCCAGCCGCCTAAACTAGCGCCGGCGGGACTGCCCGCTCCCTCCTCTTATGGCTTGCTGTGATGCCGCGCAGGCTTCCGCGACCCACCCTACTCCCTCCGCTGGCCTGGCCGCACGCAATCAACTGCCTCCTTATTACGTGAAAAAAAATGATTCCTCCCACTGACATCTGGGGCGCACCGGTTGGGAGGCTAACCTGTGGGCCTACTAAGTTGACGCGTACACAGGGCTTATCAACTTAGTCAACAAACGATTCTAGCAGCAGCAACTGTTGGATTTGAATCAAACAGTCATGTTGCTTCTTCAATCGCTGCTCTTCTTGCACCAGCCGCCCAAACCAGCGCCGGGGAGACCGCCTGCTCCTGCCTCCAGTGGCCAGCTGTGCTGTCGTTGAGGCCTCATCGCCCCCTACTACTCCCACCGCTAGCCAGGCCCTGCGGCGATGGCAGCCTCACACCGCAGCCGAACCAGTGAATCCTCGTACTCCTCTCTGCATGCGCATCCACTGCCGCGTCTTCCCCGGCTCCGCGTCGTCCCCTTCCTAGGCCTCGCCATCATCCACCGTCTTGGTGCTCTCGGCGCGGCATGGTCAATGTGGTCAACGACATTCCATCGGAAGAGTAATGTACGTGGAGAGGCTGACAGCTGGGTCCACGGCCACAGCCCAGTTTTTTTGTGATTTGCCAAGTAAGTCGCTTTGTCAGGCCTGTTGGGCTGCAAATCTTTCAAGATGAGGAGAGCTTTCATTCGGCTGGCCGAGAAAATGACCCATCAGTAATGAGAAATGGGTTGTACATTTTTAAAACACATCAAATCGGCAATTAGTTTCAAATATCTTTTTTTTCATTTCGAGATTTTAAATTACATTAATTTTTATGCGTGGAGAATTTGTTGGATTTTATAGTGATATACATTTATTTTTAAAATCAGTTTGAATGTGAGTCGAAATTTCGGGATTAAAAATAGTTCGGACCGCACCAAAATATGCAAAATTTCGTATAATTTTTTAACCGTGGCCACAATATGGGCTGTAATGCTAACAAAAAGAATATGGGCTCCAAAAAAACCTTAACAAATAGCAAATGGGCTGTAAATTATTAGAAATAATGGCAGATGGGTTGTATGCTATTTTCCACATATTTGAGGCTTTCCTAAAAAAAAGGTTGACGCACAAGCAGTGACTATTGGATGGCCATCCAACGGCCGTTGTGCTTCCTCAATCTCTGCTCTTCCTGCTCCAGCCGCTCAAACAAGCGCCGGCGGGATTGCCTGCTCCCTCCTCCCCGCGGCCGGCTCTGCTGCCGCGCAGGCCTCACCGCCCCACCGTACTCCCATTGCTGGCCTAGCCATCCCTCTACTCACCCACACCTGTTGTTATTCTCCGGCGACGGCAGACGAACAAGTAAACCCTCGTACAGTCATACTCCCCTCCGTGTGGGAAACAACTGCCGAGTCTTCCCTGCCTCTGTGTCGTTCCCTTCCTAGGCCTCGCCGTCATCCACCACCCTGGTGCTCTCGGCACGGCCTGGTCAACGTGGTCAACGACCGACATGCATCTGAAGTGGACTGTACGTGGAGAGGCCAACAGCTGGATCCACGGCCGCACGCAAGGAAATGCCTCCTTATTACGCCAAAATAATGATTCCTCCACCTGACATCAGGGACCCACCGAAAGGGCCTCTGTATTTCGTGAAAAAAAAACGTTACCGCCGCTGACAGCTCGGACCCACCAGCTATATCTTCGCACGCAAGGAAGTGCATCCTTGTTACGCACAAAAAAATGAATACTCCCCTATTAGCTGGGACCCAGTATAGTGGCAGGCTGACTTGTGGGCCTACTAAGTTGACGGGTACGGAGGGCTTTGTCAACTTAGTCAATAAAAACGATTCTAGCTCCAGTGACCGTACGATGTCCATCCAACGGCCGTAGTGCTTCTTCAACCTCTGGTCTTCTTGCTCCAGCCGCCCAAAGCAGCGCCGGTCGTGCCGCATGCTCCTGCCTCCCGTGGCCGGATGTGCTGCCGCGGAGGCCTCACCGCCCCCTACTATTCCCACCGCTGGCCAGGCCCTGCAGCGACGGCAGCCTCACACCGCAGCCGAACCAGTGAACCCTCGTACTCCTCTCCGCGCGGGCTTCCACTACCGCGTCTTCCCCGGCTCCATGTCGTCCCCTTCCTAGGCCTCGCCGTCGTCCACCGCCCTGGTGCTCTTGGTGCGGCGTGGTCAAGGAACAACTTCCATCGGACGTGGACTGTACGTGGAGAGGCTCACAGTTGGGTCCATGGCCGCAGCAAGGAAGTGCCTCCTTATTACGTAGAAAATAATTATTCCTCCACCTGACAACGGGGACCCACCGGACGGGCCACCATATTTTACGAAAAAAACATTTCCCCCTAACTGCTGGGACCCACCAGCTACATCTTCGCACGCAAGGAAGTGCGTCCGGGAAAAAAAAACGATTCGCCCCCCTGACTACTGGGACCCACCAGCTACATCTTCGCAGGCAAGGAAGTATCTGACAGTCGGGACCCACCTGGTCGAAGCGTACGTAGCGTTGTCATTCTAGTCGCGAACGTGTACGTACATATATACTGGTGGATGTAGAGGCGTGCACGTGTCGTAGTAGAGGCGCGCACGTAGCATGTACACATACGTACAGCGGCCAGGGTGCAAGAAAGAAAATACGGCCATGTACGTACATACGGGCAGGGTCTCGAACGCCTACTCGCGCATATGTACATGGCTGGGTCGAAACGGAGAAACAGCATCGTCGTCGTGTTCATGGGGAGGCAACGGAATGCGTCGTGTTCATGGGAAGGCAACGGAATGTGTTGTGTTCATGGGGAGGCAATGGAATGCGTCGTGTTCATCGGGAGGCAATGGAATGCATCGTGTTCATCGGGAGGCAACGGAACGCGTGGGAGCCAACCGGCTGGGTCGGAACGGAATGTGTCGTCGTGTTCATCGGGAGGTCTTGCACAGAACAGGTGATGGAAATGAGGCCTGGCGTACCACAGAATGGAGGAAACGGACCTCCTACGGTCGAAAGGGGGGTCCTGTTGATCGGGAGGGGTGTGGCGTACCGCAAAACGGACGAAACGACCTCCTACGGTCAAAACGGGGGTCCTGTTGATCGGGAGCGTTGTGGCGTACCGCAAAACGGACGAAACAGACCTCCTATGGTCGAAAACGGGGGTCCTGTTCATCGGGAGGGGAGTGGCGTACCGCAAAACAAGACTCCACGGGATAGTGTTCATCTCCACCGTCGACCTCCTCCAGCCTCCATGGGCTACCGTCGACCTCCTCCGGCCTCCCCGGGCTCCTGTTCATCCAGCCTCCACCGTGCACTATTCCATCGGCTACTGTTCAACCACCCCCCACCGTCTACTGTTCATCCAGCCCTCCACACCCCGGGGTCCTGTTCAACCACCCCTCCACGGGCACCCCTCCACCGTCTACTGTTCATCCAGCCATCCAC
>NC_041383.1:656299380-656339564 GCF_002162155.2 Triticum dicoccoides | reverse complement strand
TCACAGAGGCAGCATCGATCGGCTTCAGTTAGCAGCAGTAGCGAAGGAATCGCTCGATAGGGTTCGGTTAACAGCCATCGATCGATCGCTCGGGTTTAGTAACGCCTAGCCTGCAGTGCAATCGCTCGGGTTCAGTTAGAGACAACGCCTCGCACACACGCGTGTACGTGTACGAGAGAAACGCGCATCGCTCGTCCCCGACCTCCCACCATAACCGACAACTCCCCGAAATTTTCCTCCTTCTCGCTTCTACCATGGTTTTTTCCGTCATGGACGGCCCAAAGAATGTCATGCAGCTACGTCTCTGGCCCGCCCAGGACGAAAAGCCCATTTTCTGTCATGATTTTTTGTCATAGAAGTAGGAGCCCACCACATCTATGATGATACCGGGTTTTGTCACAATTATTGTCATAGAAGTGTCATATGTATGACAGAAAAAAAATTCGTTCGAACCAAAATGTCACAGATGTGTCTTTTTTTGTAGTGGATTGTACGACACCCTACAAAAGAAGAGAAGATTCTCCAAAAAGAAGTAGAAGAGAAGAATCACCATCAAGAGAGAGAAGGAGTAGAGATGATCGTTATGAACGAAGAACATCCCGGAGAAGCAATGATTCGTAAAGGAAGAACAAGTCATCAAGGAGCTACACAAAACGAAGACATTAAGATCATGTTGGTGAATGGGTATCCGGCTCCAACTCCGACAATCACTCCGAGAGAAGCTATCACTCCGACTCTGAATATACTCAAGATGAAGGTGTTGCCGGTCTAGCACTTGTGTCAACCAACTCCTACGACATATTTGATTCACCAAATGAAGGACTTGGAAGATGCTTCATGGCTAAAGGCTCAAAGGTATCACACCCCGAGTATGTTGATTTCAATAGTGATAAAGATGACTTGTTAGGTGATGATGATTTACTTGTTGACAACTCTAGTGATGAATACTATGATGAAACGTCAATAAATCATGCTAATCAAGATAAAACGAATGACAATGATAAGGAGAAGATTGAGCTCCTAACTAAAGAACTAAACACTCTTAAGTTAGCTCATGAAACTATCTTAGGAGATCATCGAAAACTTTTAAGGACTCATGAGACGTTACGTTTTGAAAAGCTCAACCTTGAGCAAGAACATGAGTTTTTAAAAGCAATCAATGATGATCTTTGCAAGAAAAGTTCTTATTACATTGCCAAGCGTTTACTCTTATCTACTTACAAGCCTCAAGTCAAGCCTAGTAACAAGAACAAGAAAGATTCTTCCTCTAGTAGTAACAATAATCTTGCTAAATCCAATGTTGTTGCTTCTAGTAGTTCTCTTGATTCCACTAATGATTCTCTTAGCCAAGTTACACTTGAGCAAGAAAATAGCTAATTGAAGGGAATTATAGAGAAAGGTGTTTACAAGAGCCTTGCCGGGAGTAAGCAATTCGAGGAAATTGTACGCAAGCAAGGAAGGCACCGGAAGAACCAAGGTGTTGGCTTTGAACGAAAGTTCAATGCCAATGGAGTTGAGTGGGAAGAAGATTAATACCCCAAGACGAAGTTTGTTCCTCAACAAGAGAAGTATGATCCTGCTTCTTTCAAAGGGACACAAGCTCAAGATGATCTTCCACCACAAGACCACAAGCAAAAAGGCAAGGACAAGCTTCAAGAGGAGATTGATGCATTTGAAGAAGCCCCTAAGGCCTTGGTCAAGTGGGTTCCCAAGACTACGTCAAGTTCTACTTCATCGAGTACAACTACAACTCCAAGGATTCCCATCAAGATGATGTGGATCCCGAAGAAGAAGAACTAGAGAATTCTTGAGGGTGACTCCACCAACATATTTCACTCATATCATTTCGGCAAGGACAAGAGCAATCAACTTCCACATCTTGCACTAGTTCGAGGAGTCACAAACCCTCTTGTTGGTAAGACAAGGGACAAGGTAACCTAATGCTTTCATGGACATCATCTTGTGTGTGCATCACTCTATGTCTATGGATATCCTTGTTTGTTCCTTGTGGGACTAACCCGTGTAGGTATTTAAAGTGCAACTCACTCCAAAAGGATTGCTCCAAATGATCTACATCAACATTGAGCATCCACATCTTCAACACTGTCGGATTTCGGGTTCCGGCAGACCCTTAAGGTTCGAACTCTGGGGTGCGCATGGAGATCACTTCCCCTACCGGCTCACGTCTCGTTGTCTCGCAAAGGATCTAGGCTACACGAAGAACAACACAAGGGACACAAGGTTTATACTAGTTCGGGCCACCATTGTGGTGTAATACCCTACTCTAGTTTGTGGTGTGTGGATTGCCTCTGGGGCTGATGATGAACAATACAAGGGAAGAACAGCCTCGCGAGGGATGTTCTTGTGTTTGTGGTTTTGGCTAAGGTTCGACTGTTCGATCCCTCTCTCCTCTCTCTTCTCCCTTCTCTCTTTGAGAGTGGCTAGTCCTATTTATAGAGCAAGGCCCTGGTCCTCTTCCCAAATATTGAGCGGGAAGGGCGCCAACAATTGGCCATTTTGAAGGGGAACATCTAGTACACTTATCCTGACTAAAGTTGGTCCTCGCATGTCAAAGACTCTGACGATGACGCCTTCCTGGGCTCCACGATGACCTCCATCCTGCCGTTCTGCTGGTCTTGGCCTTGTTGCACCGAAATGGTAACCTTTGCCTAATGCCTTGGCCTGAGCTTGCCCCCTTTGCACCAAAGGGGAAACAAGGACACTGCGCAGGTCGGCGCCCGCCTAGCGACCACCTGGCTTCGGTTGTCATGGCTTGCGTCATGGGCACCTTGTGAGGTACCCCGCCTTGATCTCTCCGCCTCCTTGCGAGCCAACCTGACGAGGCTGCGCCTGAGGAAGCTTCCTGTCCTCCGCCCCGCGAGGCTAGGCCCCTCGCGAGGGTCTTGAGCTTGTGTTGACGGAGATGGGCCATACTGGGCCACTCACTAAGCCACGCTGCAGGCCGCAGGCAGGCAAGTCTGGGTACCCCCGTTCCCAGAATGCCGACAGTAGCCCCTGGGCCCAAGGCGCACCCGGACATGGCTTAGCAGAGAAGCGAAGGGGCAAGTGCGAAGCACCGCGGGCCCCAATAGCCTGCGGCCTTGGGCGACGCGTGGCGGTTGATTGGACGTGGGCGGCCCCGCTTCCCCACGACGCCTCGGCAACTGCGTGACTTGACAAGTCCCTGCATGCAAAAACGGGTCATGATTACCTATGATCATGGAGGCCGACGGTTGGCCTCGTATGGCTATATGTACGGAACGGCGCAAGCCCTTCTAGTCCGTCCCTTCCTGCTATGCTCTTCCTTCTTCTTCCTCACCCTTGCTCCACCTTACGCCAATGGCAGCAATCCGCCAGTTCTCTGCGGAAGAGAAGGGAAAGCCCCCCCCCCCCAAGAGGGTCCTGTCCCGCTTCCGCCGAAGAAACGGCCCGTCTTCTGCCGTGGAGACGGGGGTGCTTGGAAGGAGGTGTCGAGGCCCTGGTTCGAGCAGCCGCCGCCAGGGTTTCCGCTGCCCTTGTACGCCCGGATCGAGGGTCCTGGAGAGGAAGGTGCCGAACAACATCGCCAGAGCCATCGTCGTTGCCGTCGTATCACGGCAGTGCGTGTTGTTCCCCCTGGAGTTCACACTGAGGGCTCCTCTCGCGAGCTTGTGCTTCACGCCGCCATGCCTCCTCGATCTTGGATTTGCCTTCCTTCCTCCTTCGCCTTCGAGATCCCTCCAAGGGGGCCTCTTGAGCTCTGGTTGCAGCATGCCGACTGTAGTACCCCTACGACCAAAGCGGAGGTCGAGGTCGTCGCTCCGAGCAAGGTCTACATGACCCGGGGCTGGGGCGAGATCGCCCGGGTCTGCCGATTGGAGGGGACCCTCGTGATCCACCTGGATTATGACGGCGCCTCCCTGATGCTCTTCAAGATCTTCGACGGGGAAGGACGCCGGCTGGAATGCTGCCCCAGAGGCAGTGGCCGGAGCTCTGGAGCAGCGACGACCAGGCCCGCCTCCCGCCCTTCCAGCAGCTCCTCTGGTGGCAGCGGGCGTATCGGAGGGTCCAGTGACTCTTCCGGACTCTTCCTGACTCCGGCGACGAGCGACGACAGCTACGAGCCCCCGAGCTCGCGCCGTGCCCGGAGCATGGCAGCTGCATCGAGCCGTCGGCACCATTGATCTGGATGGAGTTGGCGCCGACACCTGATGGCCCACTGTTGATGATGGCGTCTGCCATCGTGGTTCCTGTAGTTAGGACTCCTTAGGACTCACGTCTTTTATCCCTGCAGGAACCGAAGTACCACCCCACGGGGGTATGTAAGGCGCTGGCCATGACTTTTGTGAATACAAATCCTTATTATGAATTGGTGTGAGATGCTCGTCCCGTCTTAGCTTAGTTCCTCCTTTCGAACCTCACGAGGACTTGATGCTTTGTGCCGACAGGTCCTGGTCCCCAGGCAAGCTTCAGTCGTCGCTGGTATGCCAGGTCACGATGCCATGGTCAAGGCCAGGAGGTGAGCGGCCCAAGGTCCAGTAAGAGCCCCTGAGTCGCGATGCTCAGGAGGTCCCCTTTAGCACTCAAGCAGCCATCGTTCGGGGAGAAAGGAGCGCAACATTGCCACTATGGGGCTGCATTAGGTGCAAGGTTGGTGTTGCGATAACTAGTGGCTCCGGAAGATGACTTATCTTAGAAGTCTGAAGCCACTACTTGGCGTGACGCCGGCCCATGCATCGGCAGCTGAGGAGTTTCCTGGTGAGGTCCTCGCGAGCCTTTTCCCTCTTGCCTTTACTCCCCTTCGTGCTCTACGTCCTCGGGTCCCGGCCCTCGAGCGAGCTCAGCCGTCGCTGGTATGCCAGGTCACGATGCCGTGGACAAGGCCAGGAGGTGAGGGCTGGAGAGCCAGTAAGAGCCCATGAGTCGTGATGCCTAGGCGCCACCCTTTAACGTGCAAGCGGTTCGTGCAGACGAGAGGGATGGAAACGCTGCGAAGGCCTTGCCCGGCACTGCTCCTTAAAGAGATCCTGCGAGCTCATCACAAGGAAAACGAGAGTTGTCGTTACAACTGCCAGCCAGCTACTGGTTGCTCTGGAGGGGTGACAAGGGCACTGAGGGCCTGGTGAGGTGGCGCCTTGCGGGGTTGCTGCGGCCAGAGCTCAGCCACTCAGGTTTGTCGACGCTGCAGGGACGGACCCATGCGCAGGCACCGTGCCGCTAGGGAGCAGCTCCATAAGTTGGTGTCAATCGAGCGGGCGATTAAGTCAAGCACGTTAAGCAAGAAAGAGCAAATCCATTTAGATAGATGTAGAAAAAGGCAAACGTCGCTGGGTCAGGCCCGAGTGGCTTGGGGATGATGCAACCCGAGGGGCGCCCCCAACAAAGTAACTTAAAGGCATAAGCAAAAGGGATACATGCCGCAAGGACAGACCCACGCGGCCTGGGAATGATGCAGCCCTGGGGGCGCTCCCAGCTGAAAATAAAACTCGAAAGATGTCACCTGATGATGTTGGAGATGAAGGGATGCGAAGTAGCTGACGACGCGCGCTGCGGAGACTGTTCCTCACGAGCCCCCAGGCCCAGGAGCCTCAGGGGGCTCCGGAGGCACAGGCGGCTCCTTGAGGACCATCTCCATCTCCGTCAGGACTGCGGAATGCCTGACCTCTTGAGCTTCCAGAATGCTCCTTATAAGACGCTAACATGCGGCCGACGCGTTCGGCAGGCCAAAAGGCATGCGAACATAGCTGTGAGGTGGACCCTCACAACGCCCCACGCGTGAAGGCCAGAGGCGCTCTTGAGATGCGGCTCGGTTGAGCCCTGGTACGTCGATGCAGGCGCGCGGCCCACCATCCTCGCTTGGATGGGGAGCTACGGCTGGCAAGCGGCGGCTGCCGCTCATGACTCTTGACTCCTGCAGCTCCTGAATGATCTCGCTGATGAACTCCTGAGGGTTTGGCCCTCCTTGCCTTGTTCCTTCCTGAGGGAAACGCGCTTTGAAGCACGCCTCCAAGTGGTGCCCGAGCGCCTCCCTCGTGATCTTGGCAAAGTCGATGGCCCTCCAGGAGAGAGCCCCCGAGCCTTGCCCGAGGAGGGCGTCGGGCGTGCCTTCCTATGTGACAGAAGGAGGCGCCCCTTGAACGGGCGCGGATCCTGAAGGGCCTGCCTCCCGAGGGTTCAGACCTGGTGATGCCTTCTTCTTCTTAAGGGCTGCCTCGGGAAGTCTTCCGCTCTTGTGCTCTGGGTCCTCGATTGTCACGGCTTGAAAAGCACGCTCAAGGGAGCACACTGCATCCCTCTTCTCGCAAGGCACTTTGATGACTCCACTGCTTCCTGGTATCTTGAGGACATTGTAGCCGTGATGAGTCACTGCCATGAACTTGGCCAGGGCTGGGTACCCGAGGATGGCATTGTATGGCAGGCGAATGTGGGCGACGTCGAAGTCAATGAGCTTGGTGCGGTAGTTGTCGTGCTGCCCAAATGTGACAGGAAGGCGAACTTGCCCTATCGGTACGGTGGAACCATCAGTGACTCCTGAGAAAGGCTTGGTTGGCTGAAGCTGATTGTATGGCACTTGGAGATTGTTGAACATCTCGACGGACAGGACGTTGAGTCCTGCACCGCCATCGATGAGGGTCCTGGTGACTTGCACATTGCTGATGATAGGGAAGCAAAGCATCGGGAGGACTCCGGCCGTGGCTGCGCACTTGAGCTGATCCGCTGAGCTGAATGTGATAGCACACGCTCACCACCTGAGAGGGCGCTTGGCCTCAAGCCTGGGGAGGACTGCATTCACCTCGCGAGAAAACTGCTTGAAGATGCGCTGAGAGGCTGGGGCCTGAGCGCCGCCTAAGATGCAAGCGATTGCGCGCGGCTCCTGGAAGCCCCCAGCCCCTTCGTCCTGATGATGGTATTCATTCCTCCTTGGCTGAGGTGGCAGAGGAGGGAGGCCTGCGTTGCCTTGAGGGCGATCCTCACGAGGCTGATCCCTTCAGCCTCCCTCGCAAGGCTGGTCCTGCCAGCGGTCCTCGCGAGGTCGGTCATGCCACCCTTGGTGAGGGCCACGGTCTTCCCATCGTCCTCCACCTCTTCCTCCTCCTCGGCCATAGCCCCGGTCGTTGCGCTCGGGGCATCGGCCGGCACGCACATCTCGCACGGCCCTGAGCTCTTGGCATTCGTTGGTGTTGTGGGTCTGGAGGTCGTGGTACACGCAGTACCGGCTGCCCTTGGATGACTCTGGCTGGTCCCTGCCTCGCTTGGTGTCTGGCTCTGCTGCAAGCACAACAACCCCCTTGCGCTTCACATCCTTTACCTTGGGCTTCTTCTCTTCTGGACCGGCAGCCAGAAGCTCGAGGAGGGAGAGATGCCCTTCCTCAGCCCTAGCGCACTTGGTCGCCAAGTTGAACAGCTCCAGGGATGTGCACAGGTCTTCATGGATTGCTAGCTCCTCTTTCATCTTGATGTCACGCACGCCGTCGGAGAAAGCTGAGATGATGGCCTCCTCAGTCACCCTGGGGATCTTGAGGCAAGCATTGTTGAAGCGCTGGATGTACTTTTGCAGGGTCTCTCCTGGCTGTTGCTTGATGCGGCGCAGGTCACTCATGGCCGGGGGCCGGTCGCGAGTGCCCTGGAAGTTGGCGATGAAGCGAGTGCGCATCTCGTCCCAGGAGGAAATCATGCCAGGAGCCAGGTTCAGGAGCCAGGTGCGGGCACCGTCCTTGAGCGCCATGGGAAACCAGTTCGTCATGACCTTCTCGTCCCCATTGGCGGCTTTGATGCCCAGCTCGTAGAGCTGGAGGAACTCCGCAGGGTCAGCCGTGCCGTCGTAGCGCGGGGGCAGATCTAGCTTGAACTTGCCCGGCCAAGCTACGCTGCGCAGCTCGGCGGTGAAGGCACGGCAGCCCGCAGTGGCCACTGGAGGCCTTTGGTAACGAAGAGCTTGATCTTGGAAGTCTCCGCGTGCTGCCGCCAGGAGCAGCGCAGGGTCTTGGCGCGCTAAAGCAGGAGCGTGGTTGTGATGTGCCGGTGCAGGGAGCGCGCAGGCAACTTCTTAAGGACGAGGGGTCTCTTGACAGCTCTTCTCTTGCTGCACGGGTGCTGGACGGAGCGGGTCCCGTCCAGGGGCCGCGCGCCTTGGGGCCAGGGCGCCTTCTTGAGGGGGAGGCGGCTAAGGCGCCTCCGGAGCTGCGTTGCCCGCGCAGGGCGGTGGGCGATGCAGCGAGAGGGATGGTGCAGGGGAGCCCCCCCTGCGGTGCTGACGAGCTCGGTGATGCGGGCGAGCCACTCGTCATAGAGGTCGTCGACGGGACGGTAGTGCAGGAGCTCTCGTGCCAGGAGCAACGCGGCGTGCGCGTCCGCAGGAGCGTGACAGGCGTGGGACGATGAACCGGCTGGAGTCAGCGACGGGGTGGCGGTGCGGCCTTCTCGCTGCACCGAGGGATGCAGGAACAAGGCCTGCTGCTCGTTCCCCGCCGGACCGGTGGCGGCGTTGACGGCAGGTGATGGGGAATGACGGGGGCATCCGCCGACGGGCGCTGTCTGGGAGACGTGGGTGGCGAGAGCAGCCCGGCGCTCAGCGCGGGCTCGACGAGCGTCAGACATGGATGCGACGGACGACGAAACACAAGACAGCGGAAGGCAGATTCCGGCGCAACCCTACCTGGCGCGCCAAATGTCGGATTTCGGGTTCGGGCAGAACCTTAAGGTTCGAACTCTGGGGTGTGCATGGAGATCACTTCCCCTACCGGCTCACGTCTCGTCATCTCACAAAGGATCTAGGCTACACGAAGAACAACACAAGGGACACAAGGTTTATACTAGTTTGGGCCATCATTGTGGTGTAATACCCTACTCTAGTTTGTGGTGTGTGGATTTCCTCTGGGGCTGATGATGAACAATACAAGGGAAGAACAGCCTCGCGAGGGATGTTCTTGTGTTGGTGGTTCTGGCTAAGGTTCGACTGTTCGATCCCTCTCTCCTCTCTCTTCTCCCTTCTCTCTTTGAGAGTGGCTAGTCCTATTTATAGAGCAAGGCCCTGGTCCTCTTCCCAAATATTGAGCGGGAAGGGCGCCAACAATTGGCCATTTTGAAGTGGAACATCTAGTACACTTATCCTGACTAAAGTTGGTCCTCGTGTGTCAAAGACTCTGACGATGACGCCTTCCTGGACTCCACGATGACCTCCATCCTGTCGTTCTGCTAGTCTTGGTCTTGTTGCACCGGAATGGTAACCTTTTCCTGATGCCTTGGCCTGAGCTTGCCCCCTTTGCACCAAAGGGGAAACAAGGACACTGCACAGGCCGGCGCCCGCCTGGCTTCGGTCGTCATGGCTTGCTCATGGGCACCTCGTGAGGTACCCCGCCTTGATCTCTCCGCCTCCTCGCGAGCCAACCTGACGAGGCTGCGCCTGAGGAAGCTTCCTGTCGTCCGCCCCGCGAGGCTAGGCCCATCGTGAGGGTCTTGAGCTTGTGTTGACGGAGATGGGCCGTACTAGGCCACTCCGTGAGCCACGCCACAGGCAGGCAAGTCTGGGTACCCCCGTTCCCAGAACGCCGACAAACACCTACATGAAATCATCATCGACAAAACCCAAGGTTAGTTCATCCCTCTTAGGGGGGATCTCACATCTAGGGGGAGCTTTACTCTAAGAATTTAGTCAAAGCAACTCTAATGGTGTGAACACAACAATGCTTTATATAAAAGTGGTAACGCCACTTGTGCTTAAACGATGAGTATGACCTATGATCAAATATTCTCATTTGACTCCTAAGTCAATATACTCATATATAGATGACCTAGTCATCGCCAATTGCTTGATAGATGCTAGAATGGTTGTGCATGCTTTGACACATATTTCATTTGCCATTTTATTGTGTGAGCATGTTGGTTGCATAATTTACTCATTCGAGGACATCCACTTGTAGTTTTGATTGTTTGGTTTCTTTTCTTTTTGCGAAGTGGATGGACAAGAATGCCTAAGAACCTTCTCTAGCTATCTATGCTTTTCTTGTCTCAAACTCTATTCATGCTACATCATAAACTTTGATCAAGTCAGATTCAAACCACTCTATGTGAGGGGCACTCGGAGTCCCCGATTCATCATAGACTTAAACTTCCAAAACCTCTTTGTGCGTTTCGGTCTGACCGATCCATCCATTTCGGTCATACCGAGATCACTAAGTTGATCTAGGTTTTCAATCTCAGTGCAACCAATTTGAACTTTTCGGTCACACCGAGTTGCAGTAACTGCTTGCAATTATGCATCTCGGTGCCACCGAGTTGTTCCACTCGGTCACACTGACAAGGTCAGGCTATATATACCCCTGGGCCAAAATTTGGAAAAAGTTTCAAACTTCTTCGCCCGCGCACAACCTGCTCTGCCACCTCGGGTCTCCGGATTGTCCTCCTTGCTGCCAGTGACCTCCAGCTGCTGGTCTCCGCCGCTGTCAACGGGATTCTACTCCGCCGTTGCCGTCGTAGCAAGTCCATCGCCGCATTAGGGTATGGATTTGAATCTTTGTGCTATTCCCAACTCTGATTCCTAGCACATTGCGTTGCCATGTATCTTGCCACGATTGAGATCTTCCTATCCAGAAAAATCACTCCGTAGATTAGTTTTGGATAGAAAATTTAGGGTTAGGTTTCCGCCGAACTCATCTCGGACCGACCGAGTTGTAGAAATCGGTCCCACCGATTTGGCTCAGGCCAGTGCACATGTGATTCTTGGTCTGACCGAGAATTGCAAATCTGTGTGATCGAGTTCAAGACTTTGTGAAACCCTAGCAGTCTCGGTGCCACCGAACTGTGACTCGGTCTGACCGAGTTCACTAGTTTAGGTTCCAAAAGCTGCTTCGGTATCACTGAGTTTACAAATCGGTAGCTCCGAAATGCTTTCTGTGGAAAACTAAAACTAAGTTTTTGACTCGATCTTTTTGCAAAAACCTTTGTGCTTTGTGATGCTCATCCACTCTACCTCATCTATATCTATTCACAGGGTCTGCTATCAGTGAGTTTGCTTGAAGATGTCTGATCAAAGTGATAGCTAGAACAAGTCTGATAAGCTAGTTCACATGAGTGAGGGCACTAGTCCCTCTAGCAGCTATGATGATGGTAGCAGGAGCACACCCAGCAACTTGCCAAAGGCAGCCACCAGGACCAGAAAGAAGAAGACCTCAGATTCTGAGGATGAGGACTATGTGGCTGTTGAGGATGAGGCCACTTCCAAGAAGAAAGTGCTGAAGGAGGAATATGGCTCAGCTGCATCCACTAAGCCAGGAATGAAAACAAAGGTTCCTGCCAAGAGAGTTCCTATGTCAAAGGCCAGAGCATCCATGTCACGCCCAATATGCGATACTATCCTAAAGAGACTCGAAGGTCCCACCAAGGATAGAACCGCATATTGAAACGCTTTTGCAAGGTGGATATCATTACATAAACATTACATAATAGATGGGGATACATACAAGAGGCATACAATGCCACACGAATACAACAATACATCATACATAAGATCATCATTCGTCTACGGATGAAACACAAACAGAAACTCAAACGACATCCACCCTGCTAGCCCAGGCTGCCAACCTGGAACCTATCCCCTGATCGAAGAAGAAGCAGAAGAAGAACTCCAAGACATGCAAACATCGCTCTCGCATCATGATCATCGCATAACCTGTACCTGCAACTGTTGTTGTAGTAATCTGTGAGCCACGAGGACTCAGCAATCCCATTACCATGGGTATCAAGACTAGCAGAGCTTAATGGGAAAGGAAGGGGTAAAGTGGTGAGGCTGCAGCAGTGACTAAGCATATATGGTGGCTAACATACGCAAATAAGAGCGAGAAGAGAGGCAAAGGAACGGTCGTGAAGCTAGCAATGATCAAGAAGTGATCCTGAACTCCTACTTACGTCAAACATAACCCAAAACCATGTTCACTTCCCGGACTCCGCCGAGAAGAGACCATCACGGCTACACACACGGTTGATGCATTTTAGTTCAGATCTGGTGTCAAGTTCTATACAACCGGACATTAACAAATTCCCATCTGCCACATAACCGCGGGCACGGCTTTCGAAAGTTTATACCCTATAGGGGTGTCCCAACTTAGCCCATGATAAGCTCTCGCGATCAACGAGGGATATACCTTCTCCCAGGAAGACCCGATCAGACTCGGAATCCCGGTTTACAAGACATTTCGACAATGGTAAAACAAGACCAGCAAACCAGCCCGATGTGCCGACAAATCCCGATAGGAGCTGCACATATCTCGTTCTTAGGGCAACACCGGATGAGACTAGCTACGAGTAAAACCAACCCTCAAGTTGCCCCGAGGTGGCCCCGCAGGCAGCTCAGTTCGGACCAACACTCGAAGGAGCACTGGCCTGGGGGGCTAAAATAAAGATGACCCTCGGGCTCCGGAAACCCAAGGGAAAAAGGGCTAGGTGAGGCAAATGGTAAAACAAAGGTTGGGCCTTGCTGGAGGAGTTTTATTCAAAGCGAACTGTCAAGGGGGTCCCATAAATCACCCAACCGCGTGAGGAACGCAAAATCCGGGAACATAACACCGGTATGACGGAAACTAGGGCGGCAAGAGTGGAACAAAACACCAGGCATAAGGCCGAGTCTTCCACCCTTTACCTAGTATATAGATGCATTAATAATATAAGAGATATTGTGATATCCCAACATAATCCTGTCCACCATGGAGCAATCTTCAACTTCACCTACAACTAACAATGCTATAAGAGAGGCTGAGCAAAAGCGGTAACATAGCCAAGCAATGGTTTGCTAGGAAGGATGAAAAGGTTAGAGGCTGACATGGCAATTTGGGAGGCTTGAAGAGCAAGTGATAGGTAGCGCAGCATAGCAATAGAACGAAGCAACTAGCATAACAATGATAGTAGTGAGATCCAGGGTAGCGGTCATCTTGCCCGAAATCCCGCTAGGAAGAAGAACGAGTCCATGAAGAAGACAAACGGACGTGGTCGAACGAATCCTCACAACTCCGGAACAAAACCGAAGGCAACCTGGAAAGAAGCAAACAACATGGTAAACACACAAGCATAATCATGGCATGATGCACAAACAAATATGATGCATGACCGGTTTAAAGAGGCATGGCATGGCAAAGTGCAACAAACAATACTACAAATTAAGTGGAGCTCAATATGCAACGAGTTGCATATTGACGAAACACCACATTCAAGTTATTTAGTTCGCTCTCGTTTAGGTACCCAACAATATTAAATGTTGATTAACATGGCAAGAGGTGAAGCATAATAAAACTAACTATTTAGGCAAGTTTAAATGAGGCCGGAACAACAAAACAACAATTCCGAAAAATCCCCATGTGCATAAAATGAATTTGGTACTGTTCTGCCCTAAACCATATTTTAAGGTTGTTAAACAGCAAAATAAAGTGCATCATGTGAAACTAGGCATTTTTCCACCCCATTTACATATAAAGTTTATTTAAAACGGAGTTGTGGTTATTTAGTTATGAAATAAATCATTTTAACATGGCATTTAAGCAAATTAATGTAAACAGCAATTTAATCATATTTAACATGGATGAAAGTGGCAAATTATTAATCTACACAAAATTCTAAGCATTTTACATGTTTGAATCATTTTAAACCGGTGCACGGTTATGAAGTTATTAATGCATCAAGTTTAGGGACTTTTCTGTAAAACAGCACTCTCTGGATAAATGGACAAATTCGCTGAACAGGAAAAAAACACATGCGGACCGAATCTGCAGGCTGGCCCAACAGTGCACAGGGGGGTGGGGGCTGCTCACCAGGCCTCATGGGCCGGTCGGTGGAGGAGGCCGAAGTAGGCCGGCTTGGCTTGGGGCTGGGCCTTGGAGAGGCCCTGGCCCACGCATCAAGGCGACAAGTCAACGATGCGGGCGAGCGGGTGGGCTGCTGTTGCTCGAAGCAGAGGACGACAGCAGGCGCTGGATAGACGCAGGTGGGACTCCGGCATGCGGCAGCATGGAGAGGGGTCAGCGCGGGAGCTCGGGGTCGCGGGTCAACAGAGGAGGCGCTCGGCTGGGTCAACTCCGGCGTGAGGCAGAGCTGGACTTGACGAAGGCGTGGACAACACGAGGCGTGGGCGAACGGGCGCCTCTTCCTCTGCTCGTCAGGAAGTAGAGCAGCGGCGGCGTCTTCAGGCGAGGCAAGGCGCGGCGGCGGATGGAGCTCCTGCTCCGGCGACGCGGCGGTGCAGGGAACGAAAGGAGGCGGCGCGTGGCGGACCGGACTTGAGGAGGCCGTCGGCCATGGCGTCACTGTTGCTGTCCAGGACAAGAGAGGAAGAGCAGGGGGTCAGAGATAGAGATGTAGAGCGTAGGGAAGGAGAAGCAGAGGGATGAGGGAGAGGCCTGGAGCGGCTGCTGGTCACTGGTGGCAGCGCCGGTGCCAGACGACGAGGCGAGGTGGAGGAGCATGGGGAGCGAGAGGTTCACGGGGCCTCTGCTTGCGGGAGGCTGGGAGAGAGGCTTCGGGCGTGAACGACGTCGGGGATGGGGATGGTGCGGGCATAGCGAGAGAGGGCCGGATCCGTGGGCGGTGAGGGAGGTGGAGGGATTGGTTTGGCCGGCGCGAAAATTGCGGGAGGTGGTCGGATCGGGAGGGGATCAAGAGGTGGAGGCTCGGGCGCTGGTTGGAGGGAGATGGATCTGGGAGGATCCCAATGAGAGAGTGGCGGCGGCGGGTAGGAGGAGATGGATGGATTGGACAGCCTAGGGTCTAGGGTTAGACTATATATATAAGAAAGAGAGGGGAGTTTGGATCATCCGATTAAAATCGGACGGTCAAGAATAAAATGCTTCGGGAGTCCAAACAAATGAACGAAGATATTTAGGGATGTTTGGGGTTGATCCGGACCCATCGGTAACGACAGCTCGGGCCGGGTTCGGGGATGTTTCGGACACGCACGCAAGGGGGGGTTGGTCGTCACGGTCAAGAGGGAAGCAAAAACCCGATTGGTCTGGAACGGTCAGCGCGAGCAAGGCGATCCAAGGGAAGGTGATGAAGGCAAAGGGAGAAACGGCAACGACGAACGAATGCAAGTTTTAAAACATGACGGCAACGGAGTGCCGATGCAATGCGAATGATGCGATGATGAAATGCAAGACATGAACAAGATGCAAAACAAAAAAAAAACAAAAACCCAACCACGGAGGAAAATAACATATCGCATCTCCAGAAAAGGCAAGAGTAGGAGTTAAGAATATGGAAAGTTGTATCCGGGGCGTTACAACACTCCACCACTACGAGTGGATCTCGTCCCGAGATCTAGGATGGCACCGGAGGGAAAAGGAAGAGGAAGATAAGAGGTAAAACTAAGTTGCTTCTTCGACCAATGAGTGAAACCACGAACCTTGAGATGTTGAGCAAAATGAAAGAAAGAAAACAACGAAGATGAGCAAAGTTGAAAACACTCCGTTAGAAAAGAGGAACATGGGATATGACGAGAACCAAGAGGTTTAGTGATAACATAGATTTAGAAACCACTCTAGTTAAAACTAGATAGAGAAGGAATAAGATTGATATAATTTGGGCAGCACTCCGACTGAAAGAAGAAGGAAAACTTGATAAGATGAAATGAACTTGAAGAGATGGCACAACACTCCGGTTAAATGCATAAGCATGAAAAGAACACGATCCTCACAATTCGAGATGATGAGTGAAGAGAGCAACATCACAATGCCTCCGGAAGAAAGAATAGAAGATAGATCATTGGAATAACAGAATGGAGGAGAAAATGCCAACTTCTGCCACAAATGAGCTTGGAAAGCATCCTTCCGAGAAGGTTATAATGGAGTCGTTGGAAAACCAACAACGAAAGGATATGATCCTCGTGGACTTATGTAGACATCTCAAAACTTGAGGTGAAATTCTGCCACTACGGAACAAATAATATAATTGATAACACCGACGAGATGAAAATTTTCTTCCACCAAGATGATAGAGAGATAACTTGAATCATTGATAAGCACCACAAAAACAACAATCCTTAGGGAAGGCTTTAGGTGAAATATGACACAAGATAACTCCAACAATGAGGTTGATGGATTTAAAATACCTCATTCTTGACAACATGTGAATCATGAAACACGAACTCGAATTGTCAAGAATGACATAACACCACCTCAAGAGATAAGGTAGAAGGAATTGCACTTCGAAATGCAAGAAGAAGAATACTTGAGCTCCTCAAAACAAAACATGTGTTGAACACCATGTTTATTTTAGAGTATAGCTTAGCGGGTCGTAACTTCGAGAGAAATCTTGAAGAATAATTGAAGAATGAAAAGAATCCTTGACGAACCACCATGTAGAGCCTCCATGAAGAACTCTGGTAATGAAAGGATGATAGAAAGAAAGAGAAGTTGAAAACACAAGGTGAAGCCTTGCGATGATTTAGATGGAGCTCTGCGATGATATAACCGAGAGAACTTGGAACTCCGGAAAGAAAAGATGAACACTAGAACCGAGAATTACTTCCTGATAAACAAACTCCGAAAGAAGGAACTAATCACTTGGATGAAACAAGAATAAGAATTATGTCATGCGTATCCTTCACCAATTTAAATAGATGACAAACATTGGATTTGGCATACTACTTATTCCCGTAGAAAGGATGGATTAAGAGAGAGATATAGCGCAAACTTGAGAAGGTATTGATGGAACCACCGGTGGAATTGAAAACAACGAATGAAATGATTCGGTAGCAAAGGAAGAGGAATCTCGAACGAACCACCGTAAGAATTGAAAATGAACGTAGAAAGGGCACAATTCACCGGGAAGAATTGGAAAATGAATGAATATACTTGAGGGGATTTAGATACAAGTGAATGAAGAGATCATGAGCTGGTTAGAGGGTATTTGAATGGTGCATCGGAAGAATATGGAGAAGGAGAGCTAAAAGCTGAGAATGAAAAATTATGACATGATGGCTTCGGAGGATAGAAATGGAAACAACTCATGAAATGCTTCGGATGGGTGAAAAGAATTCTCATAATCGAAAACAATTATGAGGATGGCATGACGCTAGAACCATGAATCTTCAAGAGAATGGACCAAGATTTTAGGAGAAATCTCTTCCTCGGTCTTCTGTGTTGAGAATGACGATGAGAACCACCATGAATTGTTGAGATACTCCGAAATGAAGAATAGAAAGGTTGAATCAACGATGAAAAGAATTTGAAAGCGATCTTGGAGAAGGCATGTGACTGATGGAATCCATTCTTACGTCACACTTGAATAGAATTTAAGAATAACTCCGGAATAATTAGAAGAGTCGAGTAAGATCCTGGGAAAAGACCTGTGGGTTAGGGCCCACTCGAAAGAACCATCGTTTAAGGATTGCTTGAAATAGAGATTGCACCGGTTGAATTAAATAGCTTGAATGATAGAAAAACCTCGAACTAACTCGAACGGATTAAGAATGGAAACATGATTCTTCTGATATATCTTGAGCACTCTGGATAAGAATAGAGAGATGTGAACAATTAAGAGGTGCACCGGCATGAGAAAGTATTAGAAACGAGGAAATGAATATGATGAATATCGAAAGCTTGAATTGGATCCACCGGAGAAGAAACAACAATGAAGGATGATGAACTTGAAACTGTTGAGCATCTTCATGGGAAATCACCGGATAAGAACATTGACGGGAAAAGAATGGAGAAACTTCACATTAATAAATGGATACTTGATTAATATATATGAGTCCTTGAAGAAGAAAAGGGTGGGAGGGCAGGGAAAACAAAGGCAACTTGGGATGGATGAAACAAACACCGGTGAGAAAACTTAGAGTTGATCTTGCGGATGTTGAAAATGATCGAATCCATTTGAAGAGAAGCACGCCGGTTTGGAAAAGAATTGACATGACAATCTCGATAAACAAGAAGGATTAGCACTCTCATAGAAATATGAGAACACCGCTTGAAAGGTATGGAATCAACACTTGACTTTGAAGCAACTCGAATACCACAAATAAAACAAAACAAAGGATTTGGCTTGCAGAATAAGCCAGAACAAATACGTATGATAGAGATTTACCCAATCACATATTAGGCATCTGTCGGAAAGATATTCTAGGAGCTACTTGAATTCCCACCTATAAACTCCCGAAACTTTCTGGTTATGCAATCTGGTGTTGGGGATACAGGGGAAGCAATATATCTCACCCAAACTAACAATACCTACATCCAAGCTGTATCCATCCGTCAACACATAACCAAGAAACCTTTGGAAATCGTGTACCTCAACCTTCGAAAAGCATCCGTTATACGAGTTATGGCAATACTCCCGAACTCCCGCCCCAGTACTGGGTGGCGTCGAGGTTATCTCACCAACAACTGCATAAAAGAGATTTTTGATGTCGGCAAAACTCAGGTATTCCAGAACTGCAACGATAAAATTATGACGACAACACCTCGGAGCTCAACTCCCCGGGTCAATGCCACATAAATGACAGGAGGCACCAAGAACAATGTTCTCGTCATAAGAATATCGGAACGATCCCAAGATACCCGCGTGATCCTAAAAAAAATTTAGTGAAATTTGAGGAGAGGAAAGACAAAACATCTACGTCAAGAGTCCTCACCAGAGCGACGAAGGGGGCTGAGGAGTAAAAAGAATCCTACTCTCCGATATATATAATCCTAAGACTCAAAAATAGTTTTCTTCTAGACTCAACAACGGCCAACAATCAAGGGGGCTCCTATGGTCGGTCGAGGCTCTAATTACCAACTTGTCACGCCCAATATGCGATACTATCCTAAAGAGACTCGAAGGTCCCACCAAGGATAGAACCGCATATTGAAACGCTTTTGCAAGGTGGATATCATTACATCAACATTACATAATAGATGGGGATACATACAAGAGGCATACAATGCCACACGAATACAACAATACATCATACATAAGATCATCATCCGTCTACGGATGAAACACAAACAAAAACTCAAACGACATCCACCCTGCTAGCCCAGGCTGCCGACCTGGAACCTATCCCCTGATCGAAGAAGAAGAAGAAGAACTCCAAGACAAGCAAACATCGCTCTCGCGTCATGATCATCGCATAACCTGTACCTGCAACTGTTGTTGTAGTAATCTGGGAGCCACGAGGACTCAGCAATCCCATTACCATGGGTATCAAGACTAGCAAAGCTTAATGGGAAAGGAAGGGGTAAAGTGGTAGGGCTGCAGCAGCGACTAAGCATATATGGTGGCTAACATACGCAAATAAGAGCGAGAAGAGAGGCAAAGGAACGATCGTGAAGCTAGCAACGATCAAGAAGTGATCCTGAACTCCTACTTACGTCAAACATAACCCAAAACCGTGTTCACTTCCCGGACTCCGCCGAGAAGAGACCATCACGGCTACAAACACGGTTGATGCATTTTAATTCGGATCTGGTGTCAAGTTCTCTACAATCGGACATTAACAAATTCCCATCTGCCACATAATCGCGGGCACGGCTTTCGAAAGTTTATACCCTGCAGGGGTGTCCCAACTTAGCCCATGATAAGCTCTCGCGATCAACGAAGGATATACCTTCTCCCAGGAAGACCCGATCAGACTCGGAATCCCGGTTTACAAGACATTTCGACAATGGTAGAACAAGACCAGCAAAGCCGCCCGATGTGCCGAGAAATCCCGATAGGAGCTGCACATATCTCGTTCTCAGGGCAACACCGGATGAGACTAGCTACGAGTAAAACCAACCCTCAAGTTGCCCCGAGGTGGCCCCGCAGGCAGCTTAGTTTGGACCAACACTCGAAGGAGCACTGTCCCGGGGGGGCTAAAATAAAGATGACCCTCGGGCTCCGGAAACCCAAGGGCAAAAGGGCTAGGTGAGGAAAATGGTAAAACCAAGGTTGGGCCTTGCTGGAGGAGTTTTATTCAAAGTGAACTGTCAAGGGGGTCCCATAAATCACCCAACCGCGTAAGGAACGCAAAATCCGGGAACATAACACCGGTATGACGGAAACTAGGGCGGCAAGAGTGGAACAAAACACCAGGCATAAGGCCGAGTCTTCCATCCTTTACCAAGTATATACATGCATTAATAATATAAGAGATATTGTGATATCCCAACATAATCCTGTCCACCATGGAGCAATCTTCAACTTCACCTGCAACTAACAACGCTATAAGAGGGGCTGAGCAAAAGCGGTAACATAAAAAAGCAATGGTTTGCTAGGAAGGATGAAAAGGTTAGAGGCTGACATGGCAATTTGGGAGGCTTGAAGAGCAAGTGATAGGTAGCGCAGCATAGCAATAGAACGAAGCAACTAGCATAACAATGATAGTAGTGAGATCCAGGGTAGCAGTCATCTTGCCTGAAATCCCGCTAGGAAGAAGAACGAGTCCATGAAGAAGACAAATGGACGTGGTCGAACGAATCCTCACAACTCCGGAACAAAACCGAAGGCAACCCGGAAAGAAGCAAACAACATGGTAAACACACAAGCATAATCATGGCATGATGCACAAACAAATATGATGCATGACCGGTTTAAAGAGGCATGGCATGGCAAAGTGCAACAAACAATACTACAAATTAAGTGGAGCTCAATATGCAACGAGTTGCATATTGATGAAACACCACATTCAAGTTATTTAGTTCGCTCTCGTTTAGGTACCCAACAATATTAAATGTTGATTAACATGGCAAGAGGTGAAGCATAATAAAACTAACTATGTAGGCAAGTTTAAATGAGGCCGGAACAACAAAACAACAATTCTGAAAAATCCCCATGTGCATAAAATGAATTTGGTACTGTTCTGCCCTAAACCATATTTTAAGGTTGTTAAACAGCAAAATAAAGTGCATCATGTGAAACTAGGCATTTTTTCACCCCATTTACATATAAAGTTTATTTAAAACGGAGCTACGGTTATTTAGTTATGAAATAAATCATTTTAACATGGCATTTAAGCAAATTAATGTAAACAACAATTTAAACATATTTAACATGGATGAAAGTGGCAAATTATTAATCTACACAAAATTCTAAGCATTTTACATGTTTGAATCATTTTAAACCAGTGCATGGTTATGAAGTTATTAATGCATGAAATTTAGAGACTTTTCTGTAAAATAGCACTCTCTGGATAAATGGACAAATTCGCTGAACAGGAAAAAAAACACATGCGGGCCGAATCTGCAGGCTGGCCCAACAGTGCACAGGGGGGGTGGGGGCTGCTCACCAGGCCTCATGGGCCAGTCGGTGGAGGAGGCCGAAGTAGGCCGACTTGGCTTGGGGCTAGGCCTTGGAGAGGCGCTGGCCCATGCATCAAGGCGACAAGTCAACGACGCGGGCGAGCGGGTGGGCTGCTGTTGCTCGAAGCAGAGGATGACAGCAGGCGCTGGACGGACGCAGGTGGGACTCCGGCAAGCGGCAGCATGGAGAGGGGTCGGCGCGGGAGCTCGGGGTCGCGGGTCAACAGAGGAGGCGCTCGACTGGGTCAACTCCGACGCGAGGCAGAGCTGGACTTGACGAAGGCGTGGACAACACGAGGCACGGGCAAACGGGCACCTCGTCCTCTGCTCGTCAGGAAGTAGAGCAGTGGCGGTGTCTTTAGGCGAGGCAGGGCGCGACGGCGGATGGAGCTCCTGCTCCGGCGACGCGGCGGTGCAGGGAACGAAAGGAGGCGGCGTGGGGCGGACCGGACTTGAAAAGGCCGTCGGCCATGGCATCGCTGTTCCTGTCCAGGACAAGAGAGGAAGAGCAGGGGGTCAGAGAGAGAGATGTAGAGCGTAGGGAAGGAGAAGCAGAGGGATGAGGGAGAGGCCTGGAGCGGCTGCTGGTCACTGGTGGCAGCGCCGGTGCCGGACGACGAGGCAAGGTGGAGGAGCACGGGGAGCGAGAGGTTCGTGGGGCCTCTGCTTGCGGGAGGCTGGGAGAGAGGCTTCGGGCGTGAATGACGTCGGGGATGGGGATGGCGCGGGCATAGCAAGAGAGCGCCGGATCCGTGGGCGGTGAGGTAGGTGGAGGGATTGGTTTTGCCGGCGCGAAAATTGCGGGAGGTGGTCGGATCGGGAGGGGATCGAGAGGTGGAGGCTCGGGCGCTGGTTGGAGGGAGATGGATCTGGGAGGATCCCAATGAGAGAGTGGCGGCGGCGGATAGGAGGAGATGGATGGATTGGACAGCCTAGGGTCTAGGGTTAGACTATATATATAAGAAAGAGAGGGGAGTTTGGATCATCCGATTAAAATCGGATGGTTAAGAATAAAATGCTTCGTGAGTCCAAACAAATGAACAAACATATTTTAGGGATGTTTGGGGTTGATCCGGACCCATCGGTAACGACAGCTCGGGCCGGGTTCGGGGAAGTTTTGGACACGCACGCAAGGGGGGTTTGGTCATCACGGTCAAGAGGGAAGCAAAAACCCGATTGGTCTGGAATGGTCAGCGCGAGCAAGGCGATCCGAGGGAAGGTGATGAAGGCAAAGGGAGAAACGGCAACGACGAACGAATGCAAGTTTTAAAACATGACGGCAACGGAGTGCCGATGCAATGCGAATGATGCGATGATGAAATGCAAGACATGAACAAGATGCAAAACAAAAAAAAAACAAAAACCCAACCACGGAGGAAAATAACTATCGCATCTCCGGAAAAGGCAAGAGTAGGAGTTACGAATATGGAAAGTTGTATCCGGGGTGTTACAATCCACTCAAGAGACTTTGGGATCTGAACCCAAAGAACCAGTTGTGACTGAAAAGAAAAGGAAAGAAAGGGTCAAGAAGACCATGGCCAAAGTTGTTGGAAAGCCCTCAATGATGGAATAAGAAGAGGAAGAGGTTGCTGCACCAGCACCTAAAGCTCAAAAGCTAATGGGAGATGCTATAAGATCAGGAGCTGCTCCACCTAAGCCCAAAGATGCTCCCAATGTTGCTGCTCCAAAACCCAAGTCTGCACCCAAGAGGAACACCAGGAGTATTCCAGCTGCAGAGAAGAACAAGGCCCCATTGCCTGAAGCTGCTGATGAAGAAGATGAAGACTCACTTGTCTTGAGAAAGCTGAAGCCCAAGATCCCAGATCATAATGATGCTCACCCAATTGCAGAAGACATGAAACTCAGGAAGGATGCAAGTCTTAGACAATTGAGACTGACTGACCCCTATGCTGTCAGGAGAAGAACTGCTATGGACTACAGGTTCCATACTAAAGAACAGCAGTATTTCTGTGAGACAGTGCTGCTTGACAAGAAGCCCATAGTTTGTGATATGAGATGGGTTGACTAGGACTACATCAAGAAGAATGAAGAGCACTATCCTAGAGTTTATGACAGTTTCAAGTCTTGTGGAGTAGTAGACTTTGTTGGGCAGAAGCTCACAAAGTGGAATGATGAGCTCATTATGCAGTTCTACTCCACAGCTCATTTCTATCCAGATGGGAGGATAGTCTGGATGTCTGAGGGTACCAGGTACCAATCAACAGTTGAGGAATGGTCTGAATTGATCAATGCTCCAAAGGAAAAATAGGATGACGTGGATTCTATGCCAAGAAGAAGAAAGATCACAACTCCATGGCTCACATGTACAGAGAGATCCCAGATGCTGCACTAGAGACACACAAGTTTGGACCAGTACATTATCTGTTGTCAGGACTGCCCACTATTAACTGGATCTTAAGGCACACTTTGCTGCCCAAGTCAGGTGATCACAAGATGAACAGAGGCCATACAATTAACTTACTTCATATTTTTGGTGTGCCTCAGAAGTTCAAAGTCATGAGCCCGATTGTGGAAACAATCAAAAGGACTGCTGCTGATCAGAATAGGAGTTGTGGGTATGCCCCATAGATTCAGGAGCTTATAAACTCCAAGATGGGCACTGGCACATATCTCTTGGACAAGGAACACCTGCCCATCTACCCTGACTTTGAGGATAACACCATTGTGATGGATGAAAATGAACCATCATCTGTGCAAGCATAAGAGAAGAAGGAGAAGGCAAGGGCTGAGAAGGCTGCAAAGATGCCAACTGTTGAAGAGGCATCTCAGATTTTCCTGAAGAGCAAGCAAGATCAGCTTGGCTAGTTGATTGCCTCCACTCCGAGGATTGAGAAGGGCTTGGCCACCCTGACTCAAAACCAGGAGAGCTTGGAGAGAATCATAGAGCAGAAGTTCTATGCTCCTGATGTCAAAGTGACAGAGATCCAAACTGCAGTTGAGAAACTTCAGGAGGATGTGGAGGAGAAGAAGGGCAAGTCAACTACTGATGCTTTTGCTAGAGTGCCTAGAGGACAGAGGTCTGCTGCAGTGCCTGTTCCAGACACCAGAGCTACATCATCTGTATCAGCTACAGCTTCAGTGCAACCAGCTCCAGCACCCTCTCCACCAGCTCCAGCTACATCAACAGAAGTCTTCGTCCAAGGAGCCATCTCTACACCATCACATGAAGACCAAGCCTGAGAGTCGTTTAGCACTATGCATTTTTTATGAACTTTTTGGTAACTTGTTGCCAAAGGGGGAGAAAATGTATAGATCATAGGCTTCGAGAGAGAGTGTTGCTTTTGGTCTCTCTTGTCTTTTTAGTGGTTGAACTTTGTTATTTGCTTGTTTGCTTGATACTCTATGCCTTGTGTGAGATACATGGATGATCATGTGTTTGATCATATGCTACCTTAATGTTTGATTGGATGATATTATCTTCTTATATCCCTATATGATCATTCACTTTGCTTGGTGATGAGTGCATGTGTTTAATTATTATCATTTTGAGCGCTCCACCAAGATGTATGTGACATGGAAGAGTGACCCATGATGCTAACTCATTGTGCATTTGCAGTCCAAAGCAAATTTTAAATAATGCACAAATTTAGGGGGAGCTCTTACTTTTCACATACTTCTCAAAGCGACAATGTTTTTCAATCTTATTATTTTTGTCAAAGATTTGATCTGTATGTTGTCATCAATTACCAAAAGGGGGAGATTGAAAGTGCAACTATCCCTGGGTGGTTTTGGTAATTCCTAACAACATATATCTCATTGAGCTAATGCTACTTCAAGATAAATATTTCAGGAAAGCTCAATGATTGGCATGGTATGGATGAGAAAAGTGGATCCCTCAAAATGCTAAGGACAAAAGGATTGGCTCAAGCTCAAAGCAGAAGACTCTACATTTTCTATTTTAGTGATCCAAGATCACATTGAGTTTATAGGAAAAGCCAATACTATCAAGGAGGGATGAGGTGTTGCTTAATGGCTTTCTTGCTCAAAATGCTTAGTGATATGCTCCAAAGCCCTCAACTACTTTCTCACATCCACATATGACCTAAACCATAAGTCAAACTCGGCCCCACCGATTCTTCCTATCCGGCGCCACCGAGTTCAGATGTCATAGCCACTGCCACAAACCCTAGGCAAATCGGTCTCACCGAAATGGGGTTGTAATCTCTCTGTTTCCCTTTGTAACATTTCGGTCAAACCGAGATGAGCGATCGGTCCCACCGAGATTACAATGCAAACTCTCTATTTCCTTTTCGTAATGTTTCGGTCTTACCGAGATGAGCGAATTGGTCCCACCGAGTTTGCCTGACCAACCCTCTGTGTGTCCATTACCAAAATCGGTCTCACCGAGTTTGTGTAATCGGTCTCACCGAGATTACGTTATGCCCTAACCCTAATCATATTGGTCCTACCGAGTTGCATGTCGGTCCCACCGAAAATCCTAATGATCACATTATTTGCTAAATCGGTCTGACCGAGTTTCTCAGTTCGGTCCCACTGCGATTGGTAAGTTGTGTGTAACGGTTAGATTTTGTGTGGAGGCTATATATACCCCTCCACCCACTCTTCATTCATGGAGAGAGCCATCAGAACATGCCTACACTTCCAACATACATTTTCTGAGAGAGAACCACCTACACTTGTGTTGAGGCCAAGATATTCCATTCCTACCATATGAATTTTGATCTCTAGCCTTCCCCAAGTTACTTTCCACTCAAATCTTCTTTCCACCAAATCCAAATCCTGTGAGAGAGAGTTGAGTGTTGGGGAGACTATCATTTGAAGCACAAGAGAAAGGAGTTCATCATCAACACAACATTTGTTACTTCTTGCAGAGTGGTGTCTCCTATATTGGCTAGGTGTCACTTGGGAGCCTCCGACAAGATTGTGGAGTTGAACCAAGGATTTTGTAAGGGCAAGGAGATCGCCTACTTCGTGAAGATTTACCCTAGTGAGGAGAGTCCTTCATGGGCGATGGCCATGGTGGGATAGACAAGGTTGCTTCTTCGTGGACCCTTTGTGGGTGGAGCCCTCCCTGGACTCACGCAGCCGTTACCCTTCGTGGGTTGAAGTCTCCATCAACGTGGATGTATGATAGCACCACCTATCGGAACCACGACAAAAACATCCGTATCTCCTATTGCGTTTGCACTCTCCAAACCCTTTCCTTTACATTCTCGCAAGTTGCATGCTTTACTTTCTGCTGCTCATATACTCTTTGCATGCTCGCTTGAATTGTGTTAAGATTGCTTGACTTGTGCAAAGTTGCTAAAATCTGCCAAGAACTAAAATTGGGAAAAGGATAGATTTTTATTTGGTCAAGTAGTCTAATCACCCCCCTCTAGACATACTTTCGATCCTACAGTCCTTCCCTTCTTGGACCCTTCGGCCTCCCCGAATGGGGCGGCCTTCCTTTTCTTCTCCCCCTCGGTTTGGGGGAGGGGGTTTTCCTCTTCCTCCTCCTCGTTTTCATTGGAGGAGTGCGCCTCGGTGTCTTCAGACAATGAGTCTGACACCACCTTACGCTGGAGACCTTTCCTGGTCCCCATGGCCTTCTTCTTGGCCTTCTTCTCCGGCACCTCATAGGGCGCCGGAAACAACATCTCTGTTAGGAGAGTCGTCGCCGTGTCTTCAGGCAGTGGAGCTGGGCAGTCGATCCGCTTCGCTGTCGCCACCCAGTCCTGTTAAGATTGGTTGGAAGGCTTAAATTCCTTTCACGAATATATTTGGGGAAGGAGCATCTTGTAAAACATAGAAAACTTACCGGATTGGCAGAGCGCTTTGCACTGAGCCCGCGATCTTCGGTAACGGGAGGAGGTACCTCGGTGGCCTTGAACAGCACCTTCCAGACGTCCTTGTGCGTCGTGTCGAAGAGCTCTCACAGCGTCTGGTGTTCGGCCTGGTCGAACTCCCACATATTAAATGCCCGTCTTCGACACGGGAGGATCCGGCGGAAGAGCATGACCTGGACCACGTTGACAAGCTTGATCTTCTTGCTTATCATATTCTTGACGCAATTCTGAAGTCCGGTCAGCTCCGCTAGCTCACCCCAGGCTAAACCCTTCCTTTTCCAAGAGGTAAGCCGCATGGGGATGCCAGATCGAAATTCGGGGGCCGCCGCCCAGTCGGAGTCGTGCGGCTCGGTGATGTAGAACCACCCCGACTCCCCCCCCCCCTTCACGGTCTCCACATAGGAGCCTTCGAGCCAGGTGACGTTGGGCATCTTGCCCACCATGGCGCCTCCGCACTCCACTTGCTGCCCGGCCACTATCTTCAGCTTCACGTTGAAGATCTTCAGCCACAAGCCAAAGTGGGGCTTGATGCGGAGGAAAGCCTCGCACACGACGATAAACCTCGATATATTGAGGATGAAGTTAGGGGCTAGATCGTGGAAATCTAGCCCATAATAGAACATGGTCCCATGGACAAATGGGTGGAGGGGAAATCCCAGTCCACAGACGAAGTGGGCGAGAAACACAACCCTCTCGTGGGGTTCCGAAGTAGGGATGATCTGCCCTTCGTCCGGGAGCCGATGCGCGATGTCTGCGGCCAAGTATCCAGCCTCCCGGAGCTTCGTGATGTCCTCCCCTGTAACGGTCGAGGCCATCCACTTGCCTCCCGCTACGGACATGTCTGGAATGGCCTTACGGAGAAGGTGAGAACTTGGGCGCTGGAGCTCGAGGATGCAAGAATGAATGAGCGAAGGAGGAAGGAGGCATGGGTGAAAAAGGGAATCCCTATCTCTTTATAAAGGCGGTATAAACTGTGCGCCTCCCCACTTGCCCATTAAAATCGCTTATTTCCCAAGCGCCATGATTGATGGCGCGGTTGGGTTACCCACGCCCGTATTGATGAGAATCTCGCGATAAGGGGACACGATCTCTGCTTCGACAAGACGTGTCAAGGAAACCGCCTCGCAATACGTGCACTAGCTGGTTGTGAAAAGCGGTTCGAATAATGGCCGGACCGTGGCATGATGTCACGTTATGAAAAGCTGTCAGCAGAATAGATTTGTGGAATTTGTACTCTCTACAGTGGCATGTGGAGTTTGTTTTGCAGAGCCGGACACGATTCTTGTGTTCAAAATCTTCTATGGAATATTCAGAGAAGGAACCCGCCTTGCAATGCCGAAGAAAATATGCGCGCCGGACTCATCATCATTGAAGCCTGGTTCAGGGGCTACTGAGGGAGTCCGGGATTAAGGGGTCCTCGGAAAGCCGGACTATATACTTTGGCCGGACTATTGGACTATGAAGATACAAGATTGAAGACTTCGTCCCGTGTCCGGATGGGACTCTCCTTTGCGTGGAAGGCAAGCTTGGCAATTCGGATATGTAGATCTCCTTCTTTGTAACTGACTCTGTGTAACCCTAGCCCCCTCCGGTGTCTATATAAACCGGAGGGTTTAGTCCGTAGGACAACAACATCAGAATCATAGGCTAGCTTCTAGGGTTTAGCCTCTACGATCTCGTGGTAGATCAACTCTTGTAATACTCATATCATCAAGATCAATCAAGCAGGAAGTAGGGTATTACCTCCATCGAGAGGGCTCGAACCTAGGTAAACATCGTGTCCCCCGCCTCATGTTACCATTAGCCTTAGACGCACAGTTCGGGACCCCCTACCCGAGATCCGCTGGTTTTGACACCGACACCGGGACCTGGCATCGGTGCTGTGAGCGCCGTCCCCCATCTGCTGTCGGCCACCACGAGCGCCGGCCAATGCGGGGCTGGCCGTTCCTGCTCCGCCTCCGATTTTGGACCTTGTGGTCCTGTGCTCGGCGCCGGTGCCGTCCACGGAGCCGCCGCTTCTTGGGACCCCATTGGGTAGGTTTTTTTGACCCCCGTCCAAGGGTTTTCTGGTATCGGCGGGCCATCCTCCTCGACCTCCGGCATGACGATGAGCACGGGGCCGATGCCGCAGGCCGTCGTCAGGGCCGGCTCCTCCTCTGCTCCGCCACCTCTCTCCTTTCCGCCGGGGTTTTCACCCTGGCCTCGGTTCGCTGCGGCTGCGCAAGCTCTAGTGAGTCAATCCCCTCAATGCTTGCTCGTAGATGTAGATTAGGGGTTTATTTTCTTAGGCATGTGCTAGTAGTTAGTGGATTCGATCGGATTAGATCCAATTAGATTTGATCCCAATCAAATCCAATCGGACCGATCCGTTCTTGTTTCCTACAGTGTGTGTCCTAGGATATTTTGTTTCTGCTACTGCTAGTGTGTCCTAGGATCTGTCATCACGCTAGTTAGTTGTGGTCATGCTAGTAGTTGTGTTCATGCTAGGGTTTGTGTTGATTGCTATACGTGCATGTAGTAGGACCATTTTAGGATGATGCCAAATGTGCATGGATGCACATGGGTGCTATTGGCACTTGCACTTGCTATTTTTAGATGTTTCCATGCTTAGGATAGTGCACTGATCAGTGGACTTGCCCAACAGGAAGTGCCACTGATCAATGGCATTTTCTCATATCAGTGCTGATCAGTGGACTTGCCCAACAACAAGTGCCACTGATCAGTGGACTTGCCCAACAGCAAGTTGCTACGTCTTGAGCTTGCGTTGGTTTTTCCCTTGAAGAGGAAAGGGTGATGCAGCAAAGTAGCGTAAGTATTTCCCTCAGTTTTTGAGAACCAAGGTATCAATCCAGTAGGAGGCTCCTCAAAAGTCCCACACACCTACACAAACAAACAAGAACCTTGCAACCAACACGATAAAGGGGTTGTCAATCCCTTCACGGTAACTTGCGAAAGTGAGATCTAATAGAGATAATAAGATAAGATAAATATTTTTGGTATTTTTATGATATAGATTGGAAAACAAAAGATGCAATAAAAGTAGATGGAAAACTTATATGATAAAAGATAGGCCCGGGGGCCATAGGTTTCACTAGTGGCTTCTCTCAAGATAGCATAAATATTATGGTGGGTGAACAAATTACTGTCGAGCAATTGATAGAAAAGCGCATAGTTATCAAATTATCTAGGCATGATCATGTATATAGGCATCACGCCATGACAAGTAGATCGAAATGATTCTACATCTACTACTATTACTCCACACATCGACCGACTCCTGCCTGCACCTAGAGTATGAAGTTCATGAAGAACATAGTAACGCATTAAGAAAGATGACATGATGTACAGGGATAAACTCATGCAATATGATATAAACCCCATCTTTTTATCCTTGATGGCAACAATACAATACGTGCCTTGCTGCCCCTGGTGTCACTGGGAAAGGACACCGCAAGATTGAACCCAAAGCTAAGCACTTCTCCCATTGCAAGAAAGATTAATCTAGTAGGCCAAACCAAACTGATAATTCGAAGAGACTTGCAAAGATAACTTAATCACACATAAAAGACTTCAGAGGAGATTCAAATATTTCTCATAGATAAACTTGATCATAAAACAACAATTCATCAGATCTCGACAAACACATCACAAAAAGAGTTACATCGAATAGACTCCAAGAAGAGATCAAGGAGAACTTTGTATTGAGATTCAAAGAGAGAGAGAATAAGCCATCTAGCTAATAACTATGGAGTTGAAGGTCTGTGGTAAACTACTCACAACTCATCGGAGAGGCCTTGGAGATGATGTAGAGGCCCTCCGTGGTCGATTCCCCCTCCGGTGGAGCGCCGACAAAGGCTCCAAGATGGGATCTCGCGAATACAGAAGGTTGCGGCGGTGGAAATAGTTTTTCGTGGTGCCCCTGGATGTTTTCGGGGTACGTGGATATATATAGGAGGAAGAAGTAGGTCGGTGGACGATCGAGGGGCCCACGAGGGTGGGGGGCACGCTGGGCACCCTCGTGGCCGCCTCGTTTGTTGCTTGACGTCCACTCCAAGTCCCCTGGATTGCGTTTGTTCCAAAAAGATCGCTCCCGAAGGTTTCATTCCGTGTGGAGTCCGTTTGATATTCCTTTCCTTCGAAACACTGAAATAGGCAAAAAAACTGCAATTCGGGTTGGGCCTCTGGTTAGTAGGTTAGTCCCAAAAAATGATATAAAAGTGTAGAGTAAAGCCCATAAACATCCAAAACGGGTAATATAATAGCATGGAACAATCAAAAATTATAGATACGTTGGAGACATATCACAAGTGCCACTGATCAGTGGACTTTCCCAACAGCAATGCCACTGACCAGTGGCACTTGCTGTTGGGCAAATGCCACTGATCAGTGTCACTGACCAGTTGATACGTCTCCATCGTATCTACTTTTCCAAACACTTTTGCCCTTGTTTTGGACTCTAACTTGCATGATTTGAATGGAACTAACCCGGACCGACGATGTTTTCAGCAGAATTGCCATGGTGTTATTTTGTGCAGAAATAAAAGTTCTCGGAATGACCTGAAACTTCACGGAGAATATTTTTGGAATTAATAAAAAATACTGGCGAAAGAATCAAGACCAGAGGGCCCACACCCTGTCCACGAGGGTGGGGGGCGCGTCCCCTGTCTCGTGGGCCCCCTGAGGCTCCACCGACCTCAACTCCAACTCCATATATTCATGTTCGGGAAGAAAAAAGTCAAAGAGAAGGATTCATCACGTTTTACGAAACGGAGCCGCCGCCAAGCCCTAATCTCTCTCGGGAGGGCTGATTTGGAGTCCGTTCGGGGCTTTGGAGAGGGGAATCCGTCACCGTCGTCATCATCAACCATTCTCCATCACCAATTTCATGATGCTCACCGCCGTGCATGAGTAATTCCATCGTAGGCTTGCTGGACGGTGATGGGTTGGATGAGATTTACCATGTAATCGAGTTAGTTTTGTTAGGGTTTGATCCCTAGTATCCATTATGTTCTAAGATTGATGTTGATATGACTTTGCGATGCTTAATGCTTGTCGCTAGGGCCCGAGTGCCATGATTTCAGATCTGAACCTATTATGTTTTCATGAATATATGTGAGTTCTTGATCCTATCTTGCAAGTCAATAGTCACCTACTATGTGTTATGACCCGACAAGCCCGAAGTGACAATAATTGGGACCATTCCCGGTGATGACCATAGTTTGAGGAGTTCATGTATTCACTAAGTGTTAATGCTTTGGTCCGGTACTCTATTAAAAGGAGGCCTTAATATCCCTTAGTTTCCAATAGGACCCCGCTGCCATGGGAGGGTAGGACAAAAGATGTCATGCAAGTTCTTTTCCATAAGCACGTATGACTATATTCAGAATACATGCCTACATTACATTGATGAACTGGAGCTAGTTCTGTGTCACCATATGTTATAACTGTTGCATGAGGAATCGCATCCAACATAATTATTCGTCACTGATCCAATGCCTACTAGCTTTTCACGTATTGATCTTTGCTTAGTTACTTTACCGTTGCCACTGTTACAATTACTACAAAATTGCTACTGTTACTTTTGCCACTGTTATGTTACTTTCATATTACTTTGCTACTAAATACTTTGCTGCAGATATTAAGTTTTCCAGGTGTAGTTGAATTGACAACTCAACTGCTAATACTTGAGAATATTCTTTGGCTCCCCTTGTGTCGAATCAATAAATTTGGGTTGAATACTCTACCCTCGAAAACTGTTGTGATCCCCTATACTTGTGGGTTATCACCAGTGCACTTTCCCAATAGCAAGTGCCACTGATATGAGCAAATGTCACTGACCAGTGGCACTTGTTGTTGGGCAAGTCCACTGATTAGTGGCATTTGCTTGCTTGCTTGCTTTGTTTGATACTGATACTTGTCATGTTGCCTGACAAGACACTGAAGACTGACTGGGATGTGGCGGGTGGAGGAGCTCAGGTGGTGGGCGAAGCTGAGCGCGCAAAGGATTTCATCCCCACGAACAGGTGGCTCGGGACGGTGGACCTGCCTGGCAGAATCGCCTTCATGAGCCTGCCTCGTTCAAGGGGACGATCTCCGAGGCAGGGCCACGAGGAGGGGGCCCGGGAGCCCCTGCGCTTCTACCAGCAGATCAAGGACAACGAAGACCTCGCCATGCTCATCATCCCTCACAAGTTTGTGGAGGTTATAAACACCTGGCTGGTCATCAAGCAGCTCCTACGCGTGGTCAGGCTGTCGGCGAACAAGCGGTGCGTGTTCTGGGTGTAGGTCCAGAACTTCGAGGGGCACATGGTGCTTGGCCGGGGCTGGAACTACTTCTGCCGCCGCCACCGGATCATCCCCGGCGACCTCGTCGTTGTGCGCATCTCAGGACTCGGACTGAAGGTTCAGATCTACAACCACGACTTCTCGGTCATGTGCAGGTTTCGTTGCAGCAGGCACAGCTGCCATGGTGATATCGAGCATGCTATGTAGTTAAGTTAAGTAAGATGTTAGTGTTGAAAATTTATGGTGTGTGGCGAGACTTGTGCTGGGAACTTGTTCATATTTTGGCCAGGAGCAGCACCCTGGCATGGAGCAGGGAAGGAGGATGCCCCTGCTGTTAATATAGACTTATGCTATGCAGTTAAGTTTGTTGTCATTTCTTTGCTTGCTGTGTTAAGTTTGCTGTCATTTCTTTGCTTGTTTTGTTTGATCTTATTGTTGTGTTGATCATATGGTGGTAAGGCCATCACATTTGAATGGGGTGAGCAAAACACAAACGCTGTTTGCAACCAAACAACTGAAGTTTGCATCAAAAACGCCAACCAAACAGCAGGGGGTAAGTGCCCCTCCATGCGATGCATGCAACCAAACAGATTGCATCTGCTGCATTTCAAGAACCAGGCTGGTTTAAGATGGACATGCAATGCAACTACTGTTGCAAACTGCAACCAAACACGCCCATAGTGTGTGCTAGTAGGACATACACGTGCACGGTCTACCGGGATCAGACACCGACAGGTGGGCACCACGAAACCGTCTCGAACCAGTAGGAGCCGCCGCGGGGTAAAGTCTCCCGTCGTCTTCGAATTGGGGATCTCGCGTCCCAACCAAGCCCCGCAGAAAAGCCCGAACCCAACCCGCTCCAAACCTAGGGTTTCGCCGACCCGCCGTCTCGCAGACCGCTCGCCGGCGCCGGCGTCTCCACCGCCGCCATGTACAACGGCATCGGGCTGCAGACCGCGCGCGGGTCCGGCACGAATGGGTACGTGCAGACCAACAAGTTCTTCATCCGCCCCCGGACCGACGGGTCCGCCAAGGCGCCGCTCCACAACTACGACGACGAAGACCCCGACCGCCTCAAGGGCCTCGGCGGGATGCGGAAGCCCAACAAGGAGATCCTGGAGCACGACCGGAGGCGGCAGGTGGAGCTGCGGCTGGTCGAGCTGAGGGACACCCTCGAGGAGCAGGGCTACACCGAGGGTGAGATCGAGGAGCGCGTCGAGGAGGCGCGCAAGGAGGCCGAGCTGGAGGCAGCTGCTGCTGCCGTGGCCGCGGAGGCGGGTGGTCGCGCAGGCGGCGGGGGGCCAGCAGCGAGGCCGGGCGAAGGGTATGGATCTAAGAATTGCTCATATCCTTGTTTTTTGTGTGTGTATCTCTGTATCTGTCATTTAATACTTTTCTATGTGGAACTGTTGGAGAGGTGGCCAGGGACAGAATTTTGACAATACATTCATGTGCAATTTTAAGTCTGATATCTTCATTTAGTTTTCGAGGATATTTCACATTGAAACATAATTGGTTCTTAAAGTTTGATTTATTATGAAAATTTATTTGTAGCTTATGTGGTTCGTAATGAAGTATAAAATCCCGGTTTCTGCTCCTGCTTGTGTTAAGTGTTTTGTATTTTTACAGTTCATATGTGCAGTTGTTCTGTTGGTAGATTGTCACTAGTTTCTGACAAGACGTGTGGAATCTTGTCAGGTTCACGGGCACACAGAGCCACCATGTCGCAGCACGGAAGGAGAAGCAGCTTGAGACGCTGAGGGCTGCTCTTGGGCTAGAAGCTGAGGTTGGGCAGAAGAACGCTGAAGTAGACAGTGATCCTGAGTCTGGGGAGCTTGTACCTGGGAAGGAGTCTGAAGAGATGGATGTTGATGTTCAGAACGATAGGAAGGCTTCAAAGGATGGTAAGAAGCATGCAAAGAAGGGAAAGAAGGAAAAAGGGAGTGATAGGAAGAGTCAGAGCAGAAGTTCGAGGAAGAGTAAGCACGGGTATGATTCAGAAGATGATTCTGAGTCTGACCATGATGAGATAAAGGGAAAGAAATACATAAAGAAATCCTTCTTAGATAGAGATGTTGATTCTAAGATTGTTCATAAGAAGGCAAAACAGGGAAAAGGTACACGCCATGATTCTGAGGCTGATTCAGACAGTGATCATGG
This sequence comes from Triticum dicoccoides, assembly GCF_002162155.2. Taxonomy (NCBI): domain Eukaryota; kingdom Viridiplantae; phylum Streptophyta; class Magnoliopsida; order Poales; family Poaceae; genus Triticum; species Triticum dicoccoides. The sequence goes on along the minus strand of NC_041383.1, from coordinate 656,304,088 downwards.
CAAGAAGGCAAAACACACGAAAAGCAATCGTGACGAGGGAAAGAAGGGGCCTGTGAAGAGTTCTCGTCATGACTCTAAAGATGAGAAGCCCAGAAGAAGCAAGTACAAGGATGATTCGTACAGTGACTCGGAGAGTGATGTCTCGTACAGTGATTCAGAGAGCGACTATGATCGAAAAAAGAAAAAATCCTCTCACCATGGTTCTAAAGATGATAAACAGGCACCAAAAAGCAAAGAGAAGGAAGCCAGTTTGGTTAAGAATGTTGATAAGCGCAAGAGACATGATTCTGATCCGGATGGTTCTGCTCATGATAGGAAAATACACCTTGATGCAGCTGTTGCTAGGAAGGATCATTCCCGTGATAAACCGAAGATTGACCCAAGGAGTGATGAATATAAAAACAAAAGGCCTGTGAAGACTTCTCGCCATGACTCTGAAGATGAGAAGCCACACGGCAAGGTCCCTCGGAAGGAAAAGTATGCTGAATCAGAGACTGACTCAGAGAGGTATACCAGTGAAAAGAAGAAGCCTGCAAAATCCTCTGTCCATGTCTCTAAAGTTGATAAGGAAGCACCAAAACATAAAGAGAAGGAAGGGAAGACTAGTAAAAATGTTGATAAGCGCACGAGGCATGATTCTGATTCTGATTCTGATTCGGATGGATGGCAAAGACACCCTGAGACAAACGTAAAAAAGATTGTGGAAGAGAAAAAAAGGGTGATTAGCTCAAGTGAGAGTTCATTTTACAGCAGCAGCAGCAGTGAATCAGATGTGAGCGATGAAAGCCGTGAGAACAGGAAATCTGACAGAGGGTTGAAAAGTGGTAATGGCCAGAGCCATGCTAAAAGGGCTTCTTACAAGAATGAGTTAGAGGAAAGGAAAAAGGGTCAAGATGGGAGAAGGAAGGAAGAGAGAATGGAGCAGGAGAAACAAAAACAGAGGGAAGAAGAGAGGAAAGAGTTGGAGAAACAAAAATGTCTGGAGGAAGAGAGGAAAGAGTTGGAGAGGCAAAAACGTCTGGAGGGAGAGAGGAAGGAGCTGGAGAAGCAAAAGCAGAGGGCGAAGGAGGAAGAGACACTGAAAGAGAAGGAACATGAGCGGAGGAAAGGTGAGCATGGTGTGGAAAGGGACAGCAAAAGAAAGGTTGGAGAAGATAGGTACGACCCAAATTCAAACAGACTCAGCGATGATGAAAATAGGGACCGAAAGACGCGTGAAGATTATGGTCGACAGAAAACTGCAGATTCAGATAGGTATGACCCAAATTCAAACAGATATAGTGATGATGAAAACAGGGACCGGAAGAGGCATGAAGAGTACGGTCGACACAGAGCTAGATATTCAGATAGCCATGATTCAAAGAGGTCTAGATATGATGACTCTTATAACCACTCGAGGAGGGATTATGAAGAGCGCTATTCTAGAGATGAGCACAGAGACAGGAGGCATCGTTGAGTGCAGAAGTTATCTTAAAATGTAAGTCTCAGTTTTTACCATTGCTTGTGAGTTTGCATCACTGTGGAGGAGTAAACACACACTTTTACCGTTTGTGTTAATGCTAATCTTTTAGGCGGTTTGACATTTAGTCCTAATATATACTTATATAACCTCTCAGATTATTTCACTTGGATGATAAACTTTATTAGCAGCTTTTGGATTTTTTTGCACCCTTTTGTGTTCATTGTTCTTCATTCTAATGATGTTCTGGTGTCCCTCTGCAGGCATCTCATTTCTACGAAGCGAAGTGCAGCGCTGGTACATCTTGTTGAGCAAGGACGGTAACATATTGGTGCCATTGAAGAAGGCTCAGTCGCCTAGCGCAAGATTTCGGCTATATGTTTACTGCTAGTTGTCATCCAGCAATGCTGTTTTGCCGCTGCGGTGAAGTTTTGCTTGCTCATGTTTGTATGGACTTTCTCCTCTCTTTTGTCAGTCTTGAGTATGTAATGTGGAGGTTATATTGTTACACCGGTGGCATCATGTTGCCCAGCAACAGTGTGGGAGATGTATCTAACCTATGCTTTTTTGTCGTTGGAGATGATGAACCTTGCTAAGACTTTGTCTAAGGCCTTAGCTTGCCTTGATGCTCACTTTACAATTGCTTGATGTGACAAGGCTTGAATGCATCAGTTTAGCATCTGTTACCCACTGTGATTATTTCTGGTCGGAAGATGATGCTGGGTTCCTTTCTCGCTTCTTTTAACATGCAGAAAATGCCCTTCCTTGTGGTGCTGATTTTGGCTTGTTGCTGTAGTATTTTCTTCTACAGCGAAGAAAGAGCCCATGTCATGGGCAATGGAATCATTACAAGCTCTTTTACAAAGAAACAACTTTAAACTCTAGGAAACTATAGTAAGGAGAAGAAACAGTGATTCAGTTTCAACAATGTTGGGAGCAAGGCTAGGAAACCCAATTCGGCTCCCAGGAGGAAATTGTAGAAACCACCTACTTTTGGTGTTAGTTTTGCACAAAACATCTACTTTATAGGTTTGTTGCAAGAAACACCACACATTGGGGTAATTTGTAGCAAATAGGTCTAAATCATCATTTAGGTGCGTTGACATGATTTATGACAAGTGGGTCCAGTCTGTAAGTACACCGTTGGCATAAAAAATGGCCACATCAGCGAGTAGATTTTTTCTATTGTTCTCACGCGGGCTGAAAAATACAAAAAATAGACAAAGTTAAAAAAACGGCCACATCAGCGAGTAGAATTTTTTTGATTGTTTTCACGTGGGCTGAAAAATACAAAAAATAGACGAAGTTTAAAAAAAACGGTTGAACAAGTGGGCTGAAAGCCCAGATCCATACGCACGTGAACCATCTCACCTCTCTTTTTTGTCTAAAAAATATCTCAGCTCTCTTTCTCCTCTGCTCGAGTGAGCCGTGACCTCGCACAGAAAGCAGGCGGCGGCGGCCGTCCCTTCGCTGGCGAAGTGTCCGCCGGTGATGGAGCCCAGCCAGCCTTCCTCCGTCGTCGGGTAAGCCCGTCTCCTCGCCCCCCGTCTCCCTCCCCACCCCCAAGGTCTGCTCGTCTCCCCTCTACCTCGATGCGTGGATATTTCAATTCCATAGCGCCTCTGCACAGCATCTTCATACTCCTTAGCAAACCAAGTGCTGCTAACCCTTGATGTGTCAGTGGTGGCATTATTTGCCTGAGCACTGCGTCTTTTCTCCGTTTATTTAAGATGAGCAAAACCATGAAAGCACAAGTTCCACCCGAGCTGCAGCAAACAACCACCCTGATGGAGCCCCTTCCCCCTCCCTCCCCTTCTCGCCCCAGTCCCCCAGCTCCCCTTCCCCGTTCGCCGGCCGTGGTGCGGCCCCCCTCCTCCCCTCTCGCCGGTGCTCTTGCCCTTCCCTCCCTTGCCTGCTCGCCGGTGGTGCTCTCTCCGCCGCCTGCTCCGCTGCCTGCGCTTGGATCTCGCTTCTGGGCCCTTGCATCCGATGAAGAGGATTCGCGGTCGTCTGCCTCCTCCCCCCGCTGCCCTTCGCCCCGCCCTGGGGGGGGGGTGGCGCAACCCCTCGCCGCTTCCCGCTCCCGCAAATTTGCTCCTGGTGGCCGGGGTCGGTCGGTGGATGCGGCTCCGCCTGCTGCCGGCTGGATCCGGGTTTCTCGTCGACGACGCAAGTCCGGTAAGTTTGCTGATGTTTCTCCTGGGCCTGGGATCCTGGGCGGTGCTCCCGATGGGGAGCTCGGAGGCTCTCCATCTCTCTCTCCTGCTTTCTCCTCGGCTACCTCGTCGCCGGCGGCGGCGACGTCGGGGGCGCTGGTGGCGCTGGCGTCGTGTGCCCTAGATCTCGATTTCGCCTCGGTGGGCATTGGGTCGCGGGCCGAGCCCCCGATTGGGCCTGTTGGGCCTTTCGCCTCGGTGTTGCCCAGTGGGCCTACTCTCCCACCCTTTCTATCTTCAATGACTGAATTCCCCCCTCTTGTCTCTTCCGGCCCAGTTAGGCCCCTTGGTCTGGTCCCTGCTTCCCACCCCCCTTCGGCCCATCCTTCGCGTCGAGCCCAGGTGGGCACGGCTCGGTCGGGCTATATATGGATACCCCGAGGCTCGTCTCCCCCTTTGCTAGGGTTTTCGGCTTCCTCTTCCGATCTGCGCCGTCACCGTCTCCCCATCCGTCGCCTCATCAGATCTAGCCCTCCCCCTCCTCTTCTTCTTCCTTTCGTTGCGGTGCTCGCCATGGATAAGTCGCGGGGTTCTTCCTGCAAGGCGGTCTCAGGCAACAAGCGCCGGCGGGAGGACTCCCCTGCTTCTGCGGTGGATCTGGAGCTCGAGGCTTCGCTCCGCTCCAAGCTGGAGGCAGAGCAGGCGGCGCGCGAGCAGGTGGCTCGTGACCGCACGGCCTGGGCTTCGGGTCCGGAGTGGTTGTAGCGCTCGGAGCAGGAGCGCGCGCCTGGATCTGGTCCGCTGGGATCTGGATCTGGCCCCTCCCTCTCTCCGGCGCTGGACCCGTGGGAGGCGGCGGCGGCCTCTGGTGGTGGGATATCCTCTTCGTCTGCCTCCCTGCCCGCCTCTGGCGCGGGGCGTGGCTCGTCTGCTCCATCGCATTTCCCCCTCCCCCTCGCCCGGCCGGTGTCGGGGCTGATCTCGTCCGCCGCCCCGGTCCTTCGCAGGGCCGGCGCGTCGGCTGCCCGGCCCGGCTTCTGGGGCGCCTCCCTCTTTGGGGATGGGTGACGGGCTGCTTCCCCCCCCCCCTCGT
>NC_041383.1:656291555-656299200 GCF_002162155.2 Triticum dicoccoides | reverse complement strand
TTGCTTCGCTTGCCACAGGCCTGGCCATTTCCAATCGCGCTGCTCCAACCCTCCGTTTTGCTTGATCTGTCGCTCCGATGGTCACCTCACGGTCAATTGCATGAATAGGCAGAAGCCTCCCTCGGTCCTCCAGTTCGGCTTGGGCCTCCCCGGTTGCGCCTTCTTCGCTTTCGATAGTGATCTGCCTGTCCTGGAGATGGCGCCCGCTCTGTCCAATGCTGCGATTGTCACGGTGAAGGATCAAAAGATTTCGCCCCAAACTCTTCTTGATGGGCTTCACATCTGGGATGAGGCTGGGTGGGATTGGCAAGTGGTGCAGATCTCTGATTATGAGTTTTCGGTGGTGTTTCCCTCCAAAGAGTGTTTACGGATGATTGCTTCGTGTACAAGTTTCACTTTGCCCCTCAACCAATTGGTGGTTTCTGTCAAAGCAGCGTCTTGCAATGGTACAACAGTTGGGCCTCTCTCCCAGGTTTGGGTTTTGATTGATGACTTGCCTGCTGGTCTTCGTTTGTCTGTCTTTCTCATGACTTTTGGGGTTTTGATTGGGAGGCCCATCGAGGTGGATGAGGAGTCCCTGAACAAGGTTGGCCCTGCTAGGATGAAGGTTTGGTGTGTGGATCCAGTGCATGTGCATGGCGCGATTGATATCTTCCCCTCCCCCAACGGTATCAAACTTCGGGTGCGGGTGGAGGGGTCGGCTGCTTTTCAGGCTCCTCCTCCCCCTCCTCCCCCTTCTAACCCTTCGGACAAGCATGATAAGGAGGGGGATGTTTCTATGGGTGGTAATAATCAGAGCAATGGATCTAACCTCCGCTTCACCCAATCCGAGTGGGATGGTTTGGCTGAGTCTGAACGTGAGCTGTTTCACTCCCAAGCTCCCTCTGGTACTGCTCCCCGCGAGGTTGTGGCGAACCCTACTGCTGCCCCGATAGTCTCTGCTGGTGGTGATGATGCGCTGAAACACCCTCCTATGTCAGCTACCCCCGTGTCTGGTGCCTGCTCCAACCTTCCGGTCCGACCGCTCTCCCCCACTCGTTCGGGAACTGAGGATCTTCCTGCCTCCCCTGTTCGCGACGCGGTGGGATCCCAGTCCTTCCGGAAGAAGAAATCCTCAGTGCGCAAATTCTCGGCGAAGAGCAGGATCTCGTCGGGCTCGAAGAATTCCATGACTGGGGTGTGCCGTCGTCTCGACAAGGATATGGGATCTCTGTCTCGTTCGTCCCTCCTCCGGCTTCTCCTGTTGCGCGGTCGCCTGCTATTCGGTCTCCTGCGTCCACGACTCGCAAAGGCAGGCGGGTGGCGAATTCGGGTGGCTCTATCTTGGAGCGGGCGGAGAAGCGGGCTGCGGTGAAGGATCTTCCCCTCCCAGGTACTTCCCCCGTCCCCTCTTCTGTTTCTTCCCCGGTTCGGTTGGTTTTACCTTCTCTTTTAGATGATCATCTTTTAAATATTATGTCGGACGTGGGAGTGGTGGTTGATACTTCTGTTGGATCCCCTAGTTCTCTTCTTGCTATCATTCGGGCTAACAAGATGGCTCAGGCGGCTATATCTAAAGCCAAAGAGGCCGTTGCCTCTCAGGCTGGGGCTTCTAGTAATTCTCAGGGTTCGGAGACGGGTGCGGGAGCTGGTAGTGGCCAGCCCCAACCCACCTTGTCCAGGAAGGGCACGAATAAACAAGCTAAATCATGCGCGGCTGCTAGCAGGTCGAGCCTCCGCATTAAGAACCTATCTTATAAATGAGGGCTTTATTCTGGAATATTAGAGGGTTCGGTGCTAGGGGGCGCCGTGACCAACTCAAAGATTTGGTCCGCTCTAACTCTATTGACTTCGTGGGGTTGGTTGAAACTTTTAAGGAATCTTTTTCCCATAATGATCTCTCTGCTATCGTGAGCATGGACAGATTCAATTGGCACACGTTACCTGCTTTGGGTAACTCGGGTGGGATCTTGATAGGCTCTAATAAAGATATTTTTGATTTTGTTACGTTTGATCATCGGATTTTTTGGGCTAGTTCTGTACTTTGTCATAAAGCCATGAATACCCTCTGCGAGTTTATCGTCGTTTATGGGCCGGCGGATCATTCTTTGTCTCCTCTATTTCTTAATGAGCTTTCTGTGAAGATCAAATCCTGCAATCTCCCGATGGTTATCGGGGGAGACTTTAATCTTCTGCGGTGTCCTTCTGATAAAAGTAATGATATCTTCTCCTGGCCTCTAGCTAATGCATTTAATGACTTCATCAGTGTCAATGCTATTCATGAGCTTCCCCGGGGCGGAGCTCGTTATACCTGGTCCAATCATCAGGCTATCCCTATTAGATCTATGCTCGATCGAGTCTTCATTTGTCCCAGGTGGGATTCCATGTTTCCTAGGGCCTCCCTCGGTGCCAAATGCATAGTTGGGTCTGACCATACCCCCTTAATTCTTGACGACGGTTCTGTCAGCCTTAGACCTCCGGCTAGATTTCAATTTGACGCCTCTTGGCTGTCTGTAGATGGCTTTATCGAGATGGTCGCTTCGAAGATATTCCTCCTTCTCTCGTCCAACGTTCGCTCTTTTGGGCCTCTGGATGACTGGCACTCGTGTTCCTACAACCTGCGTAAATTCCTTAGAGGCTGGTCTCGCAACCGTGCGGTGGAGGATCGTGGTACCAAACTTTTCCTTGAGGCTCAGATTGCGTCTCTTGATCTCGCGGCCGACTCCACTGGGCTTTCTGATGATGGTTGGGCGGTTAGATATAACCTTGAGGCCGCTTTAATGCAGTTGCACCACCAGGCTGAGGTTTATTGGCGCCAGCGGGGCACCCTCAATTGGACTCTAAAAGGTGACTCCCCCACGACTTATTTCTTTGCTATCGCGAACGGTAGGAGAAGGCGCTGTGGTATCAATAGCCTGATGATTAATGGTGTGCGCTCTTCGGACCAGTCTGCTATTATGGCTCATGTGGTGGACTTCTTTTCTTCGCTTCTGGGGGCTAAGCCTCAATCGGGCCTATCCATTTCCCCTTCCCTTTGGAACATAGGCCTTAAAATTTCGCCCGAGGAAAATGCCTCCTTGATGATTCCCCTTTCTGATCAGGAAATCTGGGATGTAGTTAATTCTTCGAACCCTAATGTTGCCTCTGGGCCAGACGGCTTCTCTATCCCTTTCTTTCGGAAATTCTGGCCGCAGTTGAAACAGCTGGTTTGTAAGGTCATCCAAGGTTTCTGTCTTGGTACTATCGATATCTCCCGCCTGAATTACGCAGTGATTTCCCTGATCGCCAAGGTTAAGGGTGCTGAAATAATCTCTCAATTCCGTCCTATTGCTTTGATTAATAACTTCGCCAAATTTCCGGCTAAGGGTTTTGCGAATCGATTGTCGCCGGTTGCACATAGAGTTATCAGCCCCTTCCAGTCTGCTTTCATCAAAGGTCGTTTCATTCTAGATGGTATCTTATCTTTGCACGAGATTGTGCACGACCTTCACTCTCGGAGATCTAAAGCGATTATTCTTAAGTTAGATTTTGAGAAAGCTTATGACTCGGTTAGCTGGCCTTTCCTCAAACAGGTCTTGCTTGCAAAAGGCTCCGACGGAGCTTATGTGCATCGTGTCATGCAGTTGGTCTCGGGTGGCCATACTGCCGTTTCTGTGAATGGGTTCATTAGCAATTTCTTCGCCAATGGCAGAGGCCTCCGCCAAGGGGACCCTGCCTCCCCTGTTCTTTTTAATTTTGTGGCTGATGCCTTTTCGTGCATGCTCACTAGGGTGGCCCATTGTGGTCACATAACTCCTGTGGTTTCCCATTTACTCCCGGAGGGGGTATCCCATTTGCAATATGCTGATGACACAATTATCTTGGTGGAGCTGGACGACAATTGTATTGCCAATCTTAAATTCATCTTGCTTTGTTTCAAAGCTGTATCGGGCCTTAAGATTAACTTCTCTAAAAGCGAGGTCTTAGTGACAGGTGTTGACGATGTGGAAGCCTTGCGGGTGGCAAGGCTTCTTAACTGCTGCTTGGGCTCCTTCCCCTTTAAGTATCTAGGCCTCCCAATCTCTCCTGTCTGGCTTCACTCTAAGGACTTTGCTCCGGCGGTCGCTAAAGTGGGAAACAGGGTGCTCCCTTGGAGGGGGAGATATAATACCAATGCTGGCAAAGTTGCTCTAGTTAACTCCTGCTTATCTTCTCTTCCTATGTTTCTTATGGGCTTCTATCTTCTCTCGGCTGGCGTCCATGCTGGCTTTGACAAACATAGGGGAGCCTTTTATTGGAACTCCGCGGATAACAAACGGAAATATAGGCTGGTCAAGTGGCAATATATGTGTAAGCCTAAAAACCTTGGGGGGTTAGGCATTATTAATACTCAGGTGATGAACATATGTTTGCTTATTAAGTGGTGGTGGAAAATTATGACTAGCGAGGCTGATACCCTCTGGTTGTCGATTCTCAAGGCTAAATACTTCCCACATTCTAGCCCGCTGTTTGCCTCCGCTCGTCGCGGCTCTCAATTCTGGATGTCCCTTGTCAAAGTCAGACCTACCTTCCTGGAACATGTTAAATTTATCGTGGGTAATGGGACTGCGGTACGCTTCTGGTTGGACTGGTGGTCTCGGGATGCCCCCCTAGCTGTTAGTTTTCCGGTTTTGTTCTCTTATTGCCCTAAACCTGATATCTCCATCGCGGAGATGGCGGCTAATAACTGAGATCTGGCCTTTCGTCGTTCCCTGTCTCCTGAAGAGTTGGAAGACTGGCTAAGTCTCTCTGCCCTCTTCCCTGTGCTCTCGGAGTCGTCTGACACTGTGGTTTGGCCTCTTTCGGCCTCTGGCAGGTTTTCGGTTAAGTCGTTGTACTCTAGGCTTATCGGTGGTACCCCTTCGCGCAGATTTTCTTGTGTCTGGAATTCCAAAGTCCCTCCTAAGATTAAAATCTTCCTTTGGCAAGCTTTTCGTGGCCGCCTCCCGGCGGCCGACCAGATTAAAAAGCGCAATGGGCCAGGCTCGGAGTTTTGTATTTTATGTGGTGCCTTGGAAAACTCGGAACACATTTTTTTTCATTGCGTGTTGGCTAAGTTGGTTTGGAGTTGTGTCAGATCTTGGCTTCAGGTTTCTTGGAACCCTTCCTCATTCTCTGAGCTTAGAAACCTAGCCAAAGTTTTAGTTGGGGTTACCAAGAGGGTGTTCCGGGTCGGCCTGGGTGCCTTATGCTGGGCTCTTTGGACTATTAGGAACAAATTTTCTATTGAACATATCTTTCCGTCTAAGCCGGCTGACGTTCTTTTCAAATCTTGTATACTATTGCAGCAGTGGAGATCATTGACTAAGGATGAAGATCGGGATGCCCTGGACTTGCTCATCGCCAAAATCCGGGCTTCGGCATCCCACATCTCCGGGCTGGACCCCGTCGTCTAATCAGGGCGTCGCTGTTATCGTTGCTTGGTTCTAGTCTTTCCCCTCCCGGCCTGCGCGCCGTGTATGGCAGGTTGCCTGTACCCTTTTCTTTCGTCTGCTGGTCTGAAACTTCTGTTCGGTGTACTGCGATGTTTCGCCTGTTGGTTTCGTTCTTGTTCGGGTCTGTGACGCTGCCGTGTGGCTTTATTTATAAAGTCGGGCTATGGCCTTTTCTCTAAAAACAACCACCCTCTACTGGTTATTTTTCAAATACGTGGAGTTTCTGATGTGAGCCATGTGGTAATTCTCTAAAGCCTTCCTTAATTGTGTGACATCATGGAAGCACAAGTCCAACGCAAACTGCTCATGTGCATTGCTCTTGCTCTCACCATAGTAGGTATGTGAGCTATGTGACAAAGTAAAAATTTACAGATATCATTTGGATGTGACTATGAACACATCAAAATTTTGTTAAGATTTTTTTTGACATTTCAAAAATCATTTTCGCACGTGCAGAACTGAATTGGGTTTCCAGCAAGGCTAGCGCTTCAGCTTGAAGTGCATCCATCTGCTAGGTCTTGCTGTTGCCCCATTCCAGCTCCATGAATTTCTTCATCCATCCGTTGGCGATTTCAGAGGAGCGCTCTTCGTTTAGCCGATTTGTTTGTGCAAAGTGTTGTCTGTTAAGCCAGTCTTTGCTATGTGAACAAAATGGATTTGCTGCAACTGCGAGGGTTATCCAAAATAAGTACCCCAGGCGAGGTAAATGCTGATGGCCGGAGGGAGTATATGTAGGGTGCTTCAAATCTTGCGCAGTCCTCCCATGCATATACCGCTTGTTCAGGTTGTGCAGTTCATCATTTTCTTTTTCAGGAACAAGCGACTTTTGCCTGTTATTTTCATTGGTTAATTACATACTACTCCCTCCGTTCCTAATTATCAATTTTTTAAGAGATCTTATAGATGTATTTTAATGTGTAGATTCATTTATTTTGCTCCGTACGTAGTCCATATTGAAATCTCTAAAATGGCTATATTTAGGAATGGAGGGAGTATTATACGGGGCGGTGTTACGAGTTCTCGCCCTGACCTGCCATCAGCCTAGCCTTGCTCCCAATGTCCTTCTCGAAATAAAGGTGTAGGCGTACTTTCGCCCTGTTATATTATATAAAGCAATGCATCAAAGTACAAGTCCGAACAATACAACATGGTGAAGAGACCCTCTTATAAAGCAGATTACAAGATAATCATTAAGCCTATAACAAGGCTAAGACGTCGCCGAGTTCTGACAGAAGACGCCCGAGCTCCATGATAGCGCCCCCAAGAGGGTGATGACGCATAGTGTCGCCACTAACTAGTCCGAGCAAACAGACAAAGGTTTTCACCTGGAGCTGTGGCACAAGATCAAGACCCACAACGTCGACTTTAGGAAGCAAGCGACACCCACAGGCGCCACCATCGCCGATGCCAGATAGCGCAAAGCTTTCGCTCGAAAACTTGCCTACACCACCAAGAGGAGCCCCGGTCATCACCACAACCGAGGGAAAACCCATCCACACCAGATCTGGGCATTGCCTAAGCAGACCAGAGCTCCCGACACTACACCCTTGCCGGCCGCACGACCAAGAGGTGGAGTCACCACCGCCACCACGGAGCCTGCCGAAAAGCAAACCGTGGAGCCCACCATCCGCGACCGCGGGCCCGACATCCATGCCCCTAGACGCTGCCAACCATCCACTTTGCGACCACCCAACCACAGTAGGAGGAGTAAAAGGCACCCCCTTTCACTCCTAGCCCGGGATCAGCCACCGGGTATGGGTCGACACCTCCACGATAGGAGGCGCCCACACCTGCGACCCTAGCCGGTCCCGGTGGACCAGGGGGATACAACCCAGTGATTGCTGATGGTCACCACCGAGCAAGCTCGAATGCCACCATGTCCGTGGTCTTCAACCCGACTCATCGGATGACACAACAACACCTAGAGAGCCCGAGTCGGACGAGCCTCACAAACATGTGGCAAGCAAGGGGAGCACAATGCGAAGGCAACCAACACGGACCAGGTCAGCCCCCTGGTACTTGTGCACCGCTGGACGTCGTCCACCACCACGAACCAGATCCGTGCTGCCTATCAAAGACGCCGACGACCCGGATCGCACCACCGTCGAACCACAGCAGCCGCATTGTCCTACCGGCACCCGAAGGACCACGGGCAAACGCCGTCACCGACCATCGTGCCCACGAAAAGGAATCATGCCGCCCGCGAGCACCTC
>NC_041383.1:656290793-656291331 GCF_002162155.2 Triticum dicoccoides | reverse complement strand
GAGCACGAGCCCTAGGCCAATCCTAGGAGAAGGAGGATCGCCACACCCACACTGCGCCGCGCCGCCTACCGGAGCACAATGACATGACCAGCGCACCACCTACCGCACAGACCCGCACCACCATCCGCTCCTCCGAGTCGCCATCAACATGAACACCACCCATCAAGGTTGCTAGCCAACCGCAGGCCGCCACCATCCGCTCCCAACAAGATTCGGGACGAGGGAGGACAGATCCACTGCCCTCAAGCACCCACCTAACACCACCACGCGCGCCAGCTGCAGGGCAGCCCAATAAAGATGAAGGTGTGCGCCCTACCGGTAAGGAGAGCAGCATGCGTCATTGAAGGCCACCGCAACCGCCGTAGCCCCAAGCACGCCATGACCCGAGGTGCGACGCCCCCGCAAGGAGCAACGCAACCAGACGAGCCCAAGCAGCACGCAACCCACTGCCACCTGCCAGAGCACCTGCAATGCGAGACACCGCTAGCCACCACCTGGATCCGCCGCCCCCAGATCCAGGGAAGCTCCTTGCCGCCGC
>NC_041383.1:656273983-656290527 GCF_002162155.2 Triticum dicoccoides | reverse complement strand
GGGGGACTCATTGTAGTCCAAACTCCCCAATCACTTAGAATGTCCTTGCCTCTGGCACTACACATGAATAAATTTCTCAACACTTGTACAAAATATATTCGAGAGAAATCCATATTTCAACCTTGAACTATATTAAAAATGTCTAAGAATCAACCCTAAACTTTCAAACTGTCTAGTTACAACCATGAATTATCAAAACCGGTCAAGTTTTAGTTGACCATCCCATGAGCCGCCAGTTAGCTGCCGCGCCACAATATTGAAAGTGTCCAAAAATAATTGAAAAACTTTTGTAAAATTAGAACTACAATGATAACCATTATGGGAAAGGTTCAAACTTCTTTGTCAAACAAGTTAAAAACACAAATTCAACCGATTTTTGGTCAAAATTTGACTAAACAATGGAAGTGTCCAGAAAACTTTGAGACAAATTTGTAAAATCAACACTACCATGATGATCAGTTTATGGAAGTTTCAAATTTTTTTGTCAAATAGATTAATAAATAGAAGCAAAATAAATATTCAACCCCTTTTTGGTAAAAAAATGGAAGTGTCCAGATTTTGAAATAAATATTGCCATGATGACAATTAAGGATAGTTTCAAACCTTTTTGCCAAACATATTAAAAAATACAATAAAAATACATACTTTTCATAAAAAATGATAACATTCTGTAAAATCAACACTAACATGGTGATAAGTATGGAAAAGTTGAAACTTTTATATGTCAAACAGATTGTAAAAATACAAGCAAAATGCATATATTCAGCAAAAATACTGGGTGACGCCAGCTGACTAAGCAGTCAACTGGCGAAAACCACTTCAACTCACCAAAAAGGGTCTAAGGAGAGGGCAGGGTTGAAACTTGATCGGTTTTGACAGTTCATGATTGTAACTTGAGGGTTTCAGTATTCAGCGTTGCCTCTTAGACATTTGTGATAGTCCATGGCTGAATATGGACTTCTCTCAAAATAATATCTATCACCAACAGTACAAGACAACACACAGAGATGATTCCACATACACAACAACAACATCCCAATATTTCCAAAGTGCACAACAAGAAATCTAGCCATAAAGAGAGCAAGTTTATACATATAGCCAGGACACAAAACTGTTGGCTAATAATCATTCCAATCATACTCATAGTCGTCGTCGTCATTACCACTTCTAAGCTCCTTCCTCCAGTTGTAGCGATTGTCTTCTTCTAGTGCACTGTCAGGGATGTCCAAAGTTGACCAAGTCACCTTCACTATAGTGACCATGTCGGGAATCTCGAAACTCACAATCGAATCTCCATGCTTCTGAACATCAAAGAGATGAAAACGATAAACACAATCCGAGCCACCGCCGCGGCCAACCTTCAATAATACAACCAATTTGGTGAGGCTCATCACAGCGGACACAAACTTGCCTAGGTCACATGGTGTCTCGCCCACAATGCCATCGAAGAGACGGGCCTGCTGTTGTAACGCGCTGCCAGAAGCTGTCAGACGCAAGCTCAAGCCACTGCCGCATGCTTCTGATATCCGAACCTGTATTGTGGCCTCTGCTGCTTCATACATATGTGCTAGATTTATGTCCACCGCCCCGCCCTCACCACAGAGCCGTCGCGTGAAGGCCATGTTGATCGGCGGGTCCATGTCGCTGAAGCTGACGGCCCCGTCAATGAGCTGTAGGTCATCTTCTTCTCTTTCTCCAATCTTGATCCTCATGTCGAACTCAACCAGCACAGGAGATGTCATTTCAATGCCTCTCTTGGGGCCAGACATTTGTATCAACCAATCATCATCCTGAACTACTTCCAATGGATCATCTCTGCCGCGGTTGAACAGGTAATTACGCCTTGGGTTTAGGATGTCCCGGGCAGCCAAGGATCCATACACCTGAACTGGGCCATCGAAGGAATCAACAGAAATATATGCTAGCTTCAGCCAATATATCTGCATCATATTACAATATCCATGCATTTGGCAGTCCCGTGAGTACGGCTGACAATTGGGTTTCTTTGACATCATCATTGGTTCCACAGAAGCTGAGAGCAGCAATAGAAACGTTGTACATGCATTAATTTGATGACAACAAATGAAATTACTAAAAAACACATTTCAAAATGTTAAAAAATTTCGAGCAAAAATCCCGCATGTTCATCCGGACATCCTATGTTCGCACACAAAATTTCGGTGAAAAAGGACATTTTTTGTGGCACGTATAAAAAAGATAAAAAAAATGCCTTGTAAATAGCTGTAATCAAGCATCGAAAATTGTATTTTTTACACAAGCCACAAAAATTGTCATTTTTCATTGAAACCTGGTGCACACACATATAATGTCTGGATTTACACGCGGATTTTTTCTTGATTTTTTTTAACTTTTTAAAATGTGTATTTAGACAATGGGTGCATATACACCTATGAGCCAAAGTGAATTTCCGCTAAAGCATATATTTACGGATCCGCTAATTTACATCCGGATGAAAACAATTCGCTTTCATCCGTTTTCCGTGCCGTGTGATTTGTGCGCTGAGATTCGTGTGTTTGACCCGTTATTTGTCTCGTTTCTCTTATCGGGCCCGTGTGGTTGACCCGTTATTTTTCCCATCGCAACACCCGCGTGTCTGTGTCACCCTCTTCCTCCCAGACCCTTTGTCATTTCAAACACGCAACCCCGAACAGAGTCGAGCAAGAGAGAGATAGCCATGGAGATTTGGAGCTCCGCCTCGCCGCTCGATCCAGTGTCTTGGTGGTGGCTCGTCTGCGCTCTCCGTCGTGTTGCCTCGCTTCCTCCGCCTCCCTTCTGTTCCTGCCGTCGGGATCTGTGGCATCTCTCGGCCCCGCACCGACCCGTCCCCATTTCCGCCGCTGGCGATTCTGTTCGTCGGATTCCCCTCCCCCCTCCCTTTTTGTTGTTCCTGTGATCTGTTAGGTTGGGAGTTGGTTTTGTCTGTCAGGTCTGATGATTGTATCCATCCCCTGCAGCTTTTTTCCGTTTCTGGGATGTGTTTGATTGATCTGCTAAGCACAGTAGCTACGGTAGCTGGGATGTGCGTCAGTTTGATCTGCTGATCTGTAATTGATTGGTTGTTGGCATTCGAGTTGTTCATGTGAGGCTGGCTTACTTAGTTGTACGAGTCTGATGTATTAAGTCAATTCTAACGGATGTATTATGTTCCCGGGCCTTTAATCCCTAGACCATTTCTCTTCACTGGTATCTTTTAGTGAGTATGTGGTTTACTCTGTAATTCCTATTTTGGATTTACAGTGATTTACAGTGTATTTTTACTCTGTAATTCTTATTTCGGAATTCCAGTGTATTTTTCTTAGTCAGTGAATACAGTGTATTTTTCTTAGTTGGTTTCCACTGTAATTCGCAGGGGATTTCTTCACTGCAATTCTCAGTGGGTTATGTAGTGAAATAAAAGAGATGTAGACTGTAAATGCTATCAATGCATTTCTTCTTTATATTTTTGTTATGTTTTATCCCTTCTGCCATTTCATCCCAGAATTTTTGTCATTTTCTTTGTGTTTGTACATATTTAGGTTATAGATTAAAGTATGGGGAGACTCATGAAGGCTTTTGGTAAGGGTACTTCTGCTGCTTGTGTTGAAGATTGCGATGATTCAGATGGGGATCCTTTTGTCCCCAATGATTTTGCCGAGGATGATCCTTTTCAAGCTTCGGAGGTTATATTTCTAATTTGATTTTTTATTTCTTTTATTTCTTGCTTGGTAGCTTATTTGTTCTGGGTTTTTAGTTCATTCATTTGTTTCATTTGTTAACTGCACAAAGGTCAAATGGATGATCCTGATTTGGAGAAAGCTTTGTGAAAGTTCTACATGTCTCATGTAAGTGTGGTGCTGTAGTTAACGCTTTTGTACCAGTTTCTTCTGTTAATGCTTTTTTGTATCAGTTAATGCACGTTTTTAGTTAATGGATAATTCTTCTTTTTATGTTTTTGAAGAAAGTGAATTGCTTAAAACGGAAGATTACAAATGCTGGAGCTCGCAATGTGATATTTTAATTTTTGTTGTTTATATTTGTTTTTTTTCATGCAACTTCTCTATGATAGATATGGATATAAGTTTTAGATAACTCCTTTTGTAATCTTCATCATATCTATTTTTTTTGTGGAATGGCTATTGATGCACAAGAACCTAGTTCCGTCTAGTTCTAGTTGTTGTTGCTAGATGTATTTTTCTTTTGTTTATTTTAGTGTAATTTATCTTGATTCTTTCTTTTGTTTGTGTTTCTTTGTTGTGTTGTAGAAGTGCAAGAGGTCTTCTGATTTTCCTGTAGCAAATACATTCACTAGATACTCTGGCAAGTTGCTCTTCACTATTATTGGTGGCTTGTCTCCTAGCCAAATAAGTGTTCTACAGAGTTACACGGCAGATTGCCTTCTCAAATTTGTGAGGACAGAGGTGCCTCTTAGGTTTGTCAAATGGTTAGCGTCCAAATTTGATGTTCTTGCTTCAGAGATTCAGATTAGGAGGAAGTTTATTCGATTTCCAAATATTATGTCATCCATGACATCTTAGATCTTCCTGTTGATGGTGAGCCTATTGTGTCCGATGCTGATGCTGGGCGTGAGTTTATCAATGAGACTAGCATCCCACCAGTTTCTTTCTTCTGCAATAAACTCAAATATGAAGAATTGCCCGATGAAGACATTTTCATCTGCTTCATGTGTATTGCCTTGTCCACTTTCTTGCGTCCAAATTCAAGCCTTTCTCCTAGTCCCAAATATCTCCACTGTATGTTAATTGGTCTTACATGGTAATTTGTAGCGGGTTTACACAGTAATTTACAAAGTTGTTTATACAGTAATTTTAGCACTTCTTACTGTTGGTTAGTGTTCATTTTTGTTGCCTTGTTCAAAAGAGTAATTCTTACAGTGTAATTCTAGATACATTTACAGTGAAATTCTAGGTGGATTTACACTGTAATTCCTACTATATTTACACTGTAATGTAGGTCGATTTATAGTGTAAATCTAGGTAGAATTACAGTGTAATTCTATGTGGATTTACATTGTAATTCCTACTATATTTACACTATAATTCTAGGTCGATTTTACAGTGTAAATCTAGGTAGAATTACAGTGAAATTCTAGGTGGATTTACAGTGTAATTCCTACTGGATTTACACTATAATTCCTACGGATTTTCAGTGTTTTTCTTAGTGGATTTAAACTGAAATGCTTAGTTTAGTAGATTTTACAATGGATTCAAATTGGATTTACGGTGTTTTTAGTAGATTTACAGTGGTATTTTATAGTGTGAATCTTAGTGTAATTTTAGTTGATTTATAGTGTAATTTTAGTGTTTTTTGTCATTTTCATTTTAATTGTGTGTGGTTAGTTTTAGATTGGAGATGGGAAAGTTTTGCCTTATAACGTTGGGTTCTTTTTCCCCTTTCTCGCTACTTTGCCTGTGTGGGTTTAAAAGAGTTGGGGTGTGGACCCGTTAACATCTTGATGCGGGTCCATTTAAAAGCTGGACAAAAAGGAACAAAAGGGAAGCGGGACAGGGACACTTGTCATCCTCTAACTGGCGGAAAAATATGACTGAAAGCCAATTTGTTTTCATTGCCA
Organism: Triticum dicoccoides; assembly: GCF_002162155.2. Lineage (NCBI taxonomy): Eukaryota > Viridiplantae > Streptophyta > Magnoliopsida > Poales > Poaceae > Triticum > Triticum dicoccoides. Next base: position 656,284,937 of record NC_041383.1, on the reverse strand, counting down.
GTCTTTTTAGTGGATTTACAATGTCATTTTAGTGAATTTTACGGTGTCTTTTCAATTGCAATCTTACACTGTAAGTCTTAGTGGGCATGGTAGAAATTAGTGTGTATTTTAGTGGGTTTTACACTTAGTTTTCTTGATGGTAATATCATTGTAATTTTACCTCTTCTTGTCAATGTATTTTTTATAGGTTGGAAAAGTGCATGTGTGGACCCGTTAGTCTACTTAAAAGGACAAACAGATGACAAAGGACTATCTATCTATTCGCTCCAGGTTGGAAAAATGCATGTGTGGAATCGACGAGGGAGTGGTCGGAGTGCGGCCGCCATTGCCGAGCGGAGCGCCGTCACCACGCCGAGGAGCTCGAAGACCTCCAGTGGCGGCAGTCGGTCGCGGCCAATCTCCTTCCTTCTTCCTTGTTTTAGGAGCTCACCTTCCTTATTTATGCCGAAGGATCACAACGCTGGTATTATATGGTCATTATCCTCTCCTTTTCTTTTTCGAAATTCTCTTTCCATATTTATACCCTCTAATCACGCCACTCTTTTTCCTTATTGATGCCCACTGATCACACGCCACACATCTCATGAAATCTAAGCCATATATGTCAGCCGCCTTTGTTTCCTTATTCTCAAAAGCGTTTTTCTCACAAACAGGGCCCATTATTACTATGCTTATTGATATTGAATCGGAAACATATATAAATCGGTAGAACGGCTTGTAAAGCAGCGAGGTGGTACTAATTTATAAAGAAACAAACGTTCTGTATTGGCTGTGTTGGTTGCAGCTTTGGGCCTCGACGTGCAACATTGTGAGTTCGATCCCATGTAAAGACGTTTATTTTCTGCCCCAGTAAGGCGGTTTAGCCCAGCCTGGCAAAGTTGTATCGAGGATGAGGCCAGGTAGTAGTGCAGACGATAGATCATGTACGTACGAAAATTTTGTGACGTGGTTCCCCAAATTAGTATCACCTCGTATATATGTTTTAAATTCAAACTGAAAATATAAATTCACAGGAAGAAAGTATATTGTGACGGTGAACCCATCGAGTCAATCCGTGCTTTATTATCTCTCTTTAATAATAAAGCACGGTGGGTCTCCGGGTTCACCGTCGCGCCCTTTTTCCAAAATAGTTCCTGTTGTTTTAGGTATTCAACCCGCACTCACGTCCCTAAGTGAAATAACGATAACGATTCGCGATAGAAAATAAAGGTCCCGAACAGGTGCTGCATCGCCCCTACCGCTTCGCCTCGATTGGCACTGGCGCAGGCCACCCTGCCGCTCGACCTCGCCTCGCACCGGAGGTGACCACCACCATCCTCCCCGCTCCCTCCCCTCCCCCAACCCGATATAGATGCCTAACCCGCGGGAATGGGCAGGCGGCCGGCGGGCGACGTGAGGCGCGGTGGCGGCGCGAGGAAGACGGGCAGATCTGGGCGCGGCGTCGACTGGCGGCTGGTGCGGCGGCTTGTTCCGGTGCCAGCGGCGTCCTGCTCATCCAGAGAAGGAGAGATAAGGGCCTCAGGGACAGAGGAAACAGAGGAAGAAAGGAGAAGGAGAAGGGGCGCAAGGTGAGGGAGGGATCTGGCGGGTGGTGCGAGGGCTTGCTCCGGTGGCGGCGGCGGCCCTCTCATCCAGAGAAAGAGATGGGCAGGGGCGTGGGGGAGAGAGGAAGCAAGGAGAAGGAGAAGGGGCGCATGGTGAGAAAGGCGGTCGCCGGCTGTGGTGCCTCCGGTGACCGACCGGCGGCACGGTGGCGAGTTCCTGTTGAGGCCACATACAACTAGCACCGTCAGCACCACAAGACCACACCAGGAGGGTGTCTGGTCATCTGCATGGTCTCCCTCCATCCGGCGCGTCTGACCACAGCCAATGGTGTCTGGAGTTCTGTGTTGGAATTGATCTACAGTTGAAACAAACCGTGAGAGAAAAGGGGGAGCCTTTTGACCCCAGGTGTGCAATGATCGGAAGCACACCACACATCCACACGTTTGGTTCTGGTCCCATGTACCCAGCACACACATATATATAAGGAAAAGGGCGTTTTCATTATGGATAACAGAACCACGATCTAAACCCACCTAACTGCCGATCCTGAATATGTGCTAAGGTACGTGAAGGCCATCTCCACCACCGGCCACCGCAGAGCTGTGCCTGCGGCAACCCTGCTGCTGTCGTCGTCACCGTGCTGCTTCTTCCCCAACATCTCCTCGCTACTGGAGACGCAAAGGTGCAGCCGTGGGCTACACAGGGGCTGCATCGAGTACGCAGGAGATATCGCCAAGTACCTGTAAATTTGTACGCTTCCGCATAAAGTTGTTGATCTAGTCCGAGATTAGGACCTTACGTTGATTAGCCTAAAGGCTAATTTGTCTAACATTGGTATCTCGAGCCTACCTAATCTGGCTAGAACACTAATTAGGCCTTCCAATGGCAAATTAAAGAAGTGAGGAGGGGAAATCACGTCAAATCAAAGAAATCCAAATGGCAAATTTCCCCTAATCCCCAAATCCCAGCCCAGATCGACATTATATATTTATTTTTTAAAAGGAAGAGGGACTGGGACTTGTGTTGTTGATGCTGGCCATCGTGCGTACTCACCATGGCCAGAACGACTGCGTCCTTCGGGACGATAGCCGGGATGATGCGCGCCGCCGATCGCCTCTCCAATGGACGCGCGCGTGGCCAAGGCTCCGTGCTTTTGCTCGCCGCCGTCAACACCAAAGATTGCGCTGGCGCCCGCCGGCGAGATGTGCTCCTCCGGTGCACGCGCGTGCAACGCGGTCGCCACCGTTCGACGAGGAAGCACGCGGCGCTGGTCCGCAGCATGCTTCTCCGGCGAACGGAGCCGGCACGCCGCCATACTTCTGCTGCGCGGCACCGCCGAAGCGGCCGCCGTTTGTCTCACAGAGGCAAGCGGATATTTCGGGGAGAAAGTGGGGAGTGAGGTAGGGTTTTGACCGACAAGCTGTTTTGTTCCGGCTAGGATGATCTGGACCGTCCACTGAATCGGACGGCTGAGGACGGCGCCCAGGCTGGCTGCTGGGTTTTCGAGTGGATAAAGGACCTAATCTGGTCGTGGGTTGAGGCCCAGGTTGTCGAGATGTTTCTTTTTCTCTGAGAATTTTTGCTCCTGGGCCAATCAATAAAAGGCTACCGTGGGCACTATGGGCAAAATTTAATGTTCTCTGTATTTTCCTTTTATTCAGTGCTTTTTATGTATCATGATCATTCTCAAAATATGTTGCACTGCTTTATAATGAAAATATCTAGAAATGTATGTTTTAGGTTTTCGCATAAACTTTTTTGGGGTACTTTTAGCACATGTTTTTTTGATGATGAGTATCATTTAAATATATATTTATGTTGGAAATTTGCCAAATTGATATTTAATCTAAGCATGATGTGGCCAATATCTATGATGAGTTATTCATTTTTTAAAGCGCGCTTTATGCAGTTTGATTTTTTTTCAAGTAATGTCTTATGTACTAATTAAGTTAGAAAATGCCCTGATTTTAAAGGAGAAATATGATATGAGATTATGATGTCATTTACTTTCAGTGGTAATCTCTCTTTAATAGCATGTCAATGTTGAATTATGAGATGATATTATTTATTTTTGGCACAATTATGTTTAACTTCTAAAATTATGAATAACCTTTTGTGGATGTCGAACATGAATTTTATGTTGATTTTATGATAGTGGTATTCCTTAATGATGTGATCATCACTAACGGACTAAAGTCACCTCAACAAAAATGCTAATGTGTGGTGCGGTTTTCTGCATCGCACTATGCATCTAATAATGTTGGGCTTCTGTGCTCATTGACCAATACTATGTCGGTTCATTTTCTATTGAAATTAAGATATGCACTATTGAAATAAGCATAATGGACCAAAATAGTATCAATAAAGTTATGGTTGATTCTCTAAACAAAGAAATGTTGTTTAAAGAATTTTATGTGATATGCAATATCCTAGTCATTATATGACATTTTTATGAATTCTATCCAAAGTACATGTTGCCATTTATTTGACCATCATAATTTGTCAAATATTATTATTTGGTGAATTCTTATGTAACTTTATGTCCAAATTTTATTATTTTGAAAATCTTATGACAACTTAATGATAATGCTAGTGTCAACTTTAATGTTGGCAATGGCATTTATATTTATGACATTTTCACTCTAAATGCCCTCTTTAATTATTACTCGGTGGGAGTGACATTCATATTTATATGTTAATTCCAATGTCATTTTCATTGTATGTCATTGACAATTCTAACAATAATTTTGACACTTAAGTTCAATATTTATTTTATCGTTGTGAGATTTAGTGTCAAAAGGCATCATTGTGCCTCATGGCACACATGATTATATTATGTTGTTACTTTATATTAACGATGGCAATTAATTTAGTCGTAGCTCTTGCTGGTCATTACGAGATTTCACATCTCTCTGGTCAAAATGGAACCAACGAGAAGTTTTGATTAGAGATTTAATATTCTAATGGCATATGATGATATTCTGACTGATTATGTTTTTTCATGTGTCATTTACGAATGAGTAAGGTTCTGTTTTGTTATCTGCCCAACGGTGATACAAATTAGAGTAAAATTAAGCATGTTTTTATTCATGGCATTGCATGGTTAGTTCATGCTTGATTTTTGATCATAAAGTTGTCTCCTTTTTTCCAGCAATAATAATGATGTCAAACTTTTGTTTGGCATAGAAGAACCTTATGTAAATAACTTTTCCACATGGAGAGTGGAGATCATTATCTCATGTAAGGAATCTCCCAATGTTTTTCTGCCACTAAGGTTGAAGGATGTTAATCATGATGATAAGACAGACATTGGGAGAGGACGCATGTGCAATCATGCACATCACTAATGCAAAGGAGATTAAAGTCAAAACTATTGGATTTATTTATTCCACTAGCTTTTGGAGATGACTTAATTCATCATCTTATTGATGATACTTTGTTCATGCTCCTAGTTATTGCGGAACCTTAATTTGTCTGTCAAATAGATGATGTGATTTTATATGTTATTAAGTCAACTCCAATTATGTGATGTTAGTCCCACCTTATGGTGAGACGAGTTATGTTTTCATTAAATGAATCTTTTGTAAAGATTATATGATATGTTACAATTGAAGATGCAAGAGAAGTGTAATGAATGAGACCTCATCAAAATTGTGGTTTTAGACCACATTTCGAGGGGGAGACTGGAAGTCTCATTTAATATGAGATATCATGTTCACTTCTCCTGCTTAGATTATAGCATGTACAACTAAGCAAACTATGTATCTCAATTCTCTAATTAAGATGGAACCAACGAGAAGTCTTGGTTGGAGAATGTATGAAAAGCACATTCTAATGTTGGTTCTCTAATTAAGATGCAACAAATCTTATTTAGAAGAATGAATGAAAAATGACTCCTTTATCATGTTAGCGTGTACTTAGTCCCTTATGAGCATTACGAAGCACACATGAATGCTAAAGTGGCAAGCTTGCTAGTCTAATGACCATCATGATGTAACATGTTGATTATATATGACCAACGTCGTTTATAATCATATGTGACACTTCACTCAAGTGGCAAGTTTGTCAGTATCATGTGGCTTGTGGTTATATTTCTGACTAACGTCGTTTATAATCAGTTGTCACTATTCTCTAAGTTCTTTTCCATCTTCAGCCCAACGGTGTTGTGGTTTAGAACTGAAATGATTATTGTCAAGATTTTGGATATGTTTTACATCCTTTTAAATAAAGTGATCGAACCTAGAGCGTATGAACATGAATCTTCGGGATAACTCCATTAGATCTTTATTCATATGCATCAGGTAAGTTGAGAAGAAATGCATATTGCAACACTTAATGGTGAGACTTAACAATTACCCTGTGATTGATAATGTGTGTGAACGATCGTCTTAGAGGCTTGTGTGATAACGAGCTCTAATGATGTATGGCACTCAATAGAGTTTACTCAACGAGTTGTTGTGATGCTTGGATTGTTATTATAACATGCTCTTATGTTGACTAAGTTAAGAATGGTTTTATGACTCAACCATAAGTTTTCTTCATGGAGAAGTTTGACATAAGGCATGCTATTAAAGAAATACAATTATGAAATAATACAAGCATTGGCACTCTCGTACCATAAAACGAGGGGGAGTAAGACTACTAACTTGTAAAGATGGAATATTTTTGGCGAGCCAAGAAATTTTGATCTTCTATTTATGACATAGGATCTTGGTGGTGTCTCATACTTTGCTTGTATTGAATTTCGCCAAGATATAGGTCTGAAAGGAGTATAAGTTTTATTATGACGACATACATCGATAGAGTACGAAAGAAAATATTATGTGGTAGTACTCTATCGTACCTGCTACTAAAGTTAAGGGCAATAAAGGTGGACATTTCAGTGTCCAAGGAACCATTATGAACTGATCAGATAATGTCGATTCCTTATGCTTCAGTTGTCAGAAGCAATATGTGTATTCAGGTATGAACGTGCCCTTGTTTGTGATCGGGATAATTGGCAAATATAGAAGTAAGTCCAGAAGTGGACCAGTAGAAAAACCGCTACAGCCTTGTAGATATGCAAGGCAATAAAGTTTACATGCTCACTAATGGGAAGTTTGATAAACTTGATATCTTGTGTTATTCAGACATTTTTTATGCGAGATGTGTGGATATTAAAGTTTCCACGTTACGTTACATCCTCATTCTTGCATATGGAGTTATATTGTGGAAAAGCCCCTTAATGACACTGATGGCATTAGAAATATGCATTTAATTATGTGGCATGTTAAGAAGCTACTGGGCAGGTTGTATGTCAAGAAATTTTATTCCCGAAATTATGGTGGTAGACAACATATTTTTAACCACCTACTGCAATATGACACGCAGTTTTCTATGCGAGTAACAACAAGTTGAATGGCATTGCCAAAGCCATTGACAATATGTTTAGTGTTGTGAAAGATAGAATCCAGGATCAAGCTATTGAAGTTGAGCGTATGAGAACATTTGAATGTTTTACGGATCCGTTAATCGAAAGCTTGCCACCCATACTTATGATTGTGTTGCCGGCATGGGGTTACTGGAAAGCCTTTTGATCCTGAGAATGAGGACCGTTCAATAAACCAACTCCCATAAAGTAATATGTTATCCATTTCAAGATAGAATGGTGTACTATAAGTATTGAGGTTTAATGACACCTTTTGACCATTACAACACCTTACTTTGGTATATTATTTCTAATAAGAATGGGCTTATGATGTTTGTTAACCTTACGATCAAGGGGGAGAATGTTGGAATTGATCTACGGTTCAAACAAACCGTGAGAGAAAAGGGGGAGCCTTTTGACCCCAGGTGTGCAATGATCGGAAGCACACCACACATCCACACGTTTGGTTCTGGTCCCATGTACCCAGCACACACATATATATAAGGAAAAGGGGGTTTTCATTATGGATAACAGAACCACGATCTAAACCCACCTAACTGCCGATCCTGAATATGTGCTAAGGTACGTGAAGGCCATCTCCACCACCGGCCACCGCAGAGCTGTGCCTGCGGCAACCCTGCTGCCGTCGTCGTCACCGTGCTGCTTCTTCCCCAACATCTCCTCGCTACTGGAGACGCAAAGGTGCAGCCGTGGGCTACACAGGGGCTGCATCGAGTACGCAGGAGATATCGCCAAGTACCTGTAAGTTTGTACGCTTCCGCATAAAGTTGTTGATCTAGTACGAGATTAGGACCTTACGTTGATTAGCCTAAAGGCTAATTTGTCTAACATTTTGGACACCTGCTCGAGCTACCCTGCTGCTGCTACTTCTGTCCTCACGCCTCTGCTGCTACTCCTTCTACTTCTCAGATGCCCCTGCTTGCTCTGAACTCTCCCACTCTCTGCTGTTGCATCTGAGTGCGGCCACGGTGCTGGTCTAAGCAGCAACAGAGTGGTGTTCGAGGCGATGGGTGCCTGGAGAGGGCATGTTGGCGATGCTGCTGTAGAGGATGAGAGAGAGCAGAGAGATGAGAGGTAGAGAGAGCAGAGAGAGGCGTTGATTGCTGCAGCTACTGATCTGGTCCTGCGGAGAAAAAAGAGATAGGTGAGAGAGAGAGAGAGAGAGCAGAGAGATAGAGACAGCAGTGAGAGATGCGCACATCACTGAACCCTTTCGATTCTATTGCAATGTCAAATACAGTAGTTTTTTGTGTTCTAACTCTCTTGGAGAATCTGCAACCTCGGCCACGAGCCCATGATCTCAACTTGAGCTTGTCGAGGCGGATGTTTTGCGAGCTGCTGGCGCGTGTGTGCAGCCCCAGCGCCAACGATAGCCCGATCATCCCAGCGGCCGAGGTAGCCAACCGGCTTGGCCTTTGCCCTCGCTGCACCGCCGTCGGAGTGCGCGGTCGCAGTGGAGTAGCTCTACAGGGCGGCTGCACAGAGACAGGCAGAAGCTTGTGAAGAGCCATGACTGTGATCGATAGCAGCAATCTCTGAATTCTTCTTTTGTTTCCCTTTGAGTTGATGGGGGCTAGATGTACTTCAGACAAGGCTTCAACAAGGAAGAGCGGAAAACCACTAATACTTTTTAGTATTGGATGATGTAGTGCACTATCTATCTATCCATTCAAGAAAATTGATGGCGATGGAATCCGCGTGTGTGCGTGTGTGGTTGTGCCTCTGGTCGCTCGATGGTTTTTTAGGTTCCATAAAGTATGAAACTGCTGGTCCTATTCTGAATTCTAATAATGTTGATCACCAGGGAGAAAGAGATCAGAGGACGGATGGAAGGGATGGCGACAACGTCATATTCGAAAGGGAATAACGCTGGAATACCTTGTTGTTGCTACCTGTCAGAGTTCATAATTATGAACTAAATTACTTGGCACTTCTTAGTTGCCAAACTTGACAGTTGCTAAGACCTTCTGTCGACAAGATACACAAACATACAATTGCATGGTAAGTTAACGTCTTCTGATGGATTTTGTTTGCCTTTCTTGACAAGAAAACTATAACTATCTGCTTACAGTTTATCAAAGGTAATCTGCCAGCGACATGAGAAGTATGTTCATTGATTTCATGTGGACTAACTTACTGGATGATTTTATTAATTTCTAATAGCTTCACTCCAATAATTCTCCCTATATTTTTGGGTAATTCATTTCATCCAATAGTTGATAGTTGCTTCATTATTACAAAAATTGATCAGACCAGGAAAAGAGATCTTATGATAGTTTTTTCGTTATTACGAAAAATTCATCGGAGAGAAAAATAAATCTTATCTGATAGTTTGATCTTTTTCCCCATTATCTGAGAAAAGTTCTCCCTAGATCGCGGATGCAATCGTGGCATGAGATTGTTAAGAGTGAAGACATGCATATGGGTACTTTCCACTGGCACATCACTAATGAAAAGAATAGCATCATATTTTATTTACCCAACTATTGTTCTCCAAAACTAATCATATTATTTGCTTTCTACAGGTACTATGTAGAGTATTCGAAGAGGTCATCTTCATGAAACTAGCAGAGGATAGCTATTAGGAAAAATGAGAGATGAGGTGAGTTTTTGTTGTTCACCATCCAATTCAAGCATCACACAAGTTAAGCATTACTATTCAAAGGATGCATAGTTAACTTGTTCATCCTTTCTAGAGGAATTAATAAGTTATTAAAATTTGTGTCCCGTTGCAACGCACGGGCTCTTTTGCTAGTTAGAGAAAAGATTGTTCCTCCCAATTTTGCTATTATTCATTTGTTTTAAGAATATTTTAGCATCAGACTTGAGTTCCGATCGAGCACAAATTCATCTTACATTGTGCAACTCATGGTTTACTTTTTCACTTTTGCTATTGTTTTTGTTCTGTTAACTGGGATTGTTTGGCAGTATATGGCTTATGAGGTTTCGACTGACAACAAATTCACACTCCACTTTACATTGTGTAACTTCGTTTTTCAAGTTTGTCATTCTTCAACAACCTAAAAAATTAACGAAGGTGGTCCCTTCCGGGACATCTGATAAAATTAACGAAAGTGAAATTAATACTGCATGTGATGGAGTCCATCGTTAGAAACTTTTAGTAAGAATTGTCTGCATTGCCAAACATACATCATATTCAATGGGCTTTTAAGGATGTAGAAAGAGGATGAAGGGTATGTTACAGTGGTTGTCGTACTATTAGGGAAAAGCCTATACATAAAGGTATAGCAGTAGCGCTGGTTAAAATAGAGCACTACTGCTACTTTGTAGTAGCGCGTTCCAGGAAAGCGCGCTATAGCTACAACTATAGCAGTAGCGCGTGTGCACCAAAAAGCGCTACCACTATAAATCCCATCGTGTTGGCGGTAGGCTAAGAAAAGTAGTAGCGGTTCCGCACGAAGCGCGCTACCACTATGGTCGTTGTTGCAGCGTGTTTCCTGCGTAGAGCGCTATTGGTAAGAAAGAAAAGAAAAATGAAAAAAAAAAGAAAAGTAAATGAAAATAAAAGAAGTAGGAAACAGAGAAATGAAAAAAAGAAAATATAAGGATAAACAAAAGAAATAACTGCTTCCTATAGCAGTAGCGTCTTTTCCTAAAACGCGTTATAGCTAACTTAGCTATAGCGTGTTTCCTTAAGAGTGCTACTGCTAGTTTAACCATCCGTGGGCTCAAAATTTTGCTAAGTCCTCCTTTCCCCTCTGTTCCCCTAACTCCTCTCTCGCCGCCGCCCGAGCCCGAGCCTGCCCTCACCGCTGCCGCCCGAGGCCGTCCTCAACCTCACCGCCGCCGCCCGCCACCGCCCTCGACCTCACCGCCGTCGCCCGAGCCCGCCCAGGACCGCCGCCTCCTGATCCCGAGCCCGCCCTCGCCGCTCCTACCTCCGTCGCCGAGCACCTCCCCGCCACCATCTCTCCCCTCTCTGTAAGCCTCCCCCCCTCCCCCACCCCCCCCTCTCTGCTT
>NC_041383.1:656272234-656273608 GCF_002162155.2 Triticum dicoccoides | reverse complement strand
TAGATGTTAATTAGTAGTAGTGATGGTACTAGTTAACTAGGGCAGTATGGTTAATAGTGGATGTTTTTTACTATTGTATAATGTAGTTTTTTTTACTGTTTTTAGTAAGTGTTTAAAATAATTAGTAAGTAAATTAATAAACTAGTTGAACTAGTTTAATTTTAGTTGAACTAGTTTAGTAAGGAAATTAATAAACTAGTTGAACTAGTTGAATTAATAGAACTAATGTATTTTTAGTAAGAAAATTAATATAACTAGTTGAACTAGTTTATTTTTAGAAATAACTAGTTTTTTTATTTATAGTAAGTTTATATTTAGTGAGAACTAGTTGAATTAATAGAACTAGTTGAATATGTCATATTTGTTGTTATTTTTTTAGTTTAAGCAATTATTCGGGATGTATTAGTGATAACTTATAGGGTTTTGTTTTTGCAGAAATCAAGGCGCCCCTCCATCATCCCCGCCGTCGTCCCCGTCACCGACCCCCTCCGACCTCGAGGTGAGACCAGCCAAATCTCCATGTCAATATTAGTCCTATAAGATATGATGTAGATAAAAACATGTATATCTTGTGTTGCTCTAATAGGATACTAGCGGGTAGTTCGCGGCGGCACGCCGCGCCACATGGATCAATTAGTTATTTAGTTTTTTATATATTTGGTAAGTCGTCCAAAGACTTGGTCAGTGGCAAAGCAGTTTATACAAGGAAAAGGTACATCTAGTTAGTATATGCATAAGTGGTCTACAACCCGTAACGATAATTGTGAAGCTCTAGTTCTCTTCTTAGACCAAAGATGTTGATCCTCCAGCTGGATTTGGCTGACGTAGTGATAGAGAGACGAAGCTCGCTCTTCTAATCTTGTTCTTGGTCTCATTGGAGACTAAACAATGTTGAAGTTGTTGGATGCACGTCTTGGTTCTCGACGGATTGGCAAAATGTCTTGAAATTGGAGGCGAACCTTGTTGGGGATCCTTGTTCGCGTTGACTTGTCTCATTGGAGACTTTATTTTGCTATTTTTGTATTTCTAATTCTTCTTCTTTAGTCTTGCTCCATTCTTGTGTGGCATTTTCACTGTTGGAACTGTATGGATGGTTCTCTGTGAGCTATTGCGTTTACTGGAAGAGCTGCCACAACCATCCATACAGTCCCAGCAGTGAAAATTATCACAGGGGAAAATTGTGCGAAACTGCTCCATGCACGATGCAGGTGCACGATTTATGGACGACATGTCAATCCAGCGGCCGGCGACTTGTTTAATCATATGTATGTCCGGCCAGATTTACCTATCGTCTGTGTATCGTCCGATGAGTGTCGTGTGTATAGCACTTCTCAAAATTGTGCACCCCCTGCACATTCCAGAACCATGACATTA
>NC_041383.1:656254047-656272035 GCF_002162155.2 Triticum dicoccoides | reverse complement strand
CTAAAATCAGAAAGTTGTCTTAGCAGCACAGGCATAGACCTAAACCCTCACATCATCATCAAAGAGCTTGCACACTTCCTACAAATATTAGCAGCATGTTTTAAAAATTATTCCAGAACAGAAACTGAGTACTTAAACAGTCATAAAAAGTATAAATCACCTGTGTGTAAACTTGTATGCAAAATAAAATAAGTGCAGATATATGGATCAAGAAAAGTTTATATTAATTATCGAGCCTAAATGTTAATGGTGTTTGACATGTACATATTATAGCTCCCAGCATTCCTTTGAATATAGTGTATCCTTGTATCGGCACATATGAGGTACTAATACAAATTATTTTTCGATGTGAACCAAATATTAGCATTAAAAAAAGCCAAAGCTCTAAGCGAACCCGTCTAAACCTATCATTGATTCTAAGTTATTAGAGTTAAAATCAGATATTGCTTTTCCTGGAATCGTACCTATCATTCATTGTAGCGGTGCTGCCTTTCATTGCAGTATGATGGTCATATACAGCATCTACTTCAGCAATATGCACTTCACTAACAACACATATTTGTTAAGTCACAGAACAATAATTAACCAAAAAACGTTGTTGTGATAACACCTCAAGAAAGATAACAGAAGAAAATGTCCATACAACAATAAGCCTTTCTCAAATCTTTAGTAATCATCAAAGCAGGCATAGCGGCATCCCATCTATAGACAACTTGATTTGTATTTGCTGGAAAGATGTTCATGAATTCTAATGTTCATCTTTAACCAACCTGATATTCAATGGCGCTAGAACACAAATTCGCCAAGTTCAGATTCAACGTTACTGCCTCACAGCCACTCTGATGGTGCATCTAGTTGCTGGTGTACAGAAAAGGCAAGAAAAAGCACTTCCCACTGAGAAAAAAGATAGTCCTGACTTCAAAACAGCAGTTTCTCACTTGTGGGCTTAATGGTCAGGAACCAAAAACGTAAAGATGCTCATTATATCAGGTTACTAACCGGATGTCACTGACTCTGACTAATCACTTACAATCCGTATGTCATTTTGCTATAGCTGTGTTGAGTGTAAGCAAATCACAATGTCATATAAGATTTCATTCTGCAAACTGAATTGGCATGTGCTTACAAGTAAAAATCGCTAATGTGTGAAGACACTGTTTAAAAGTTGCCACCAACACAGAGAAATAGTAGTTAGTCCTTTTCAAGAAAAAGAAAAGAAATAGTAGTTGGTACGTATCAGAATTTTGAGTCCATCACTGGATCACTGAAATCAGAAAAGGATCGGGTTTTCTTCAGAGTGCGTTGCTTGGATAATGTCATAACTTTGGGTATATAGTGTGCTGAGGCATATAAGCCGCATTGGTGTTTCTCAAAGGAAAAGCAGAGCAAGGTGATCAACATAACAAATACTGAATGCAAGCCTGAAATATTCAGTGTATGTTCAAGCCAAGAAGGAGATGGCTGCACCAAGGTGAAGACGATGGCGGTGATGCCAACGGCTGACGGCCGAGACGGAAGCAACGACGGAGCTCTAGAGGCGAGGAGGGAATGTGAGATGGTGGGGCATGATCGGGGAGGTCGCGGTCCATGGCTGCCACCGGACGGTTGGGCGTGGTCGAGGTCGAAAACTCGGCGCGTGGACCATGCAGAGGGAGTGCAACCAGTGCAGCGGCGGGCTCGCGCTCTTCAGGGGCTAGCCGAGGGCGCAGCAGCTGTGGCAGCCGCCGAAGCCGAAGCTGCTCCGACGCAAGCGCCGGTGCCGCCACCGCGCCAACAGCTTGAGCTCTGTGCGTGCAGTCTTCTGGCCGCTATGTCCATGGGGTCCGATGTCGACCGCGGCGACATCACAGACCGTCCCCCGTAGAGCTCCTCGGCGGACAGCGGCCGCACTGCGGTGCGCACGCTATTGCCGTCCCTCGACATGACCGGTACCGCGTCGACCATGGCCGTGCGGTTGCTCAACATCCAGGCTCAGATCAGCAAGGCCACCGCATTGACGTCTCTTGACAAGAAGAACAACACGGTATCTCGCGTGGTGCGCCCCTCTTCGCCGAGTTGGAAGCCGCGTTGACAATGCCAGTCGCGCGGGTGCTTGCGCTGCAGGCGCAGCTAGGCTCGGCCGCAGTATTCGCATCGCCGACGAAACCTATTACCACCAATTTTTATAGTTTGAGCGGCGTTGACTTCGCCTGTGGTGACGCCGACGTGAAGAAGGCATGCAGAAGCTTCGAGAGGCACCTGATGTACACTGGTGAAGGAGGCCAAGGTGGGGGACCTCATGGACTTCGAGGAGCCGCTCGGCCGCCGGGAGAAGCACATGTCACGATGGGAACACCACGCCGCCGCGGCCTGATTTATGTCGCCGGACCGCCTTGTTCATGGCCTCTACGCGTGGCTCCCAATGGGGGCCGGCGCTAGGGAAGATGGGAGACCAACGGTGACCTATTGCGAGCACAGGATGGGCGTCGGCGCCGCTGGGATTGGTAACTGGAGATGCATGTGTGAAAAGCGGAGAAGGAAGCGAACCCTTTTATACTCTCGTACAGCAGCAAAGCGGTGGGCAGCGGGAGGTTCCAGAGAGGACCGGACACACGAAGAAGAAAAAAGAAGCGGCCCGCCACCAACTAACAGGGCGGCCGGGCTCACATGTGTGATTTTTTTGTCAGCTAGTGGATATTATTGTTAGCATTAGATGCATACAGACTAGTCTGGCAACAGATTCACGCACATTTATTTTAGCGTCTTAAATTTTAAAAAAATCATATCTTTTAAACCACATGTCGGAATTCAGATCCGTTTTCACCGTTGGATTCATCGCGGCGAGATCTTCGAAACTAGATCCCGCATGGATATGTTTCGATGAAATTTTTTTTAATGCCAATTTTGGTGCTATATGGTGCAATTAAAATACTGCATTGTGCAACTTTAGTACTACATTGTGCAATTTTTTTCCAAAACTAATGTTTGGAGCTGCGCCTTCGTATGAGGTTACAACCTAGCAACCACGACAACTTTTGATGTGCGACTAGTCTATTGCCTCGACGAAAGTCGATGTGCAACCTCCTCTTGTAATGTAGTCTAGTCGCACACACATTGATATTTAGTTGGCTTGTAATGTAGTCTAGTTGCACATATATTGATATTTAGTTGGCTTGTAATGTAGTCTAGTTGCACACACATTGATGTTTAGTTGGTAGGAAGACTAATTACACACGCATATGCTTAGTTGGCTTGTAATTTAGTCTAGTTGCACACACACTGATGTTTAGTTGGCAGGACACTAGTTGCACACACATATGCTCAGTTGGCGTGGCAATTTAGTCTAGTTGCACACACATTGATGTTTAGTTGACAGGATTTTTTTGGCACACACACATATGCTCAGTTGGCGCGGCAATCTAGTCTAGTTGCACACACATTGATGTTTAGTTGGCAGGACTTTTTTGGCACACACATATGCTCAGTTGGCGCGGCAATCTAGTCTAGTTGCACACACATTGATGTTTAGTTGGCAGGACTTTTTTGGCACACACACATATGCTCAGTTGGCGCGGCAATCTAGTCTAGTTGCACACACATTGATGTTTAGTTGGCAGGAAGACCAGTTCGTCGAAACATCCCCATGCGGGATATAGTTTTGAAGAGCACGTCGCGAGGATTCCAGCGATGAAAACGGATCTTAATTCCAACGCGCGGTTTGGAAGATAGCTTTTTGAAAATTTGAAAACCGAAACAAATGCATATGTGATCTGTTTTTTCCAACTGACTGTGACCGGTGTGAATGTATTAAATGCTAAAAGATACATGCGCTAGCGGACAAAAATTACACACATGCATGTCTATTTTAGGCCAGCCGCTCGCGCATGTATGGCTGGCCGCTCCATCGCGCTAGTGGGCAGCCGGCCGCCCACTAGACACTCCCAAAAAGAAGATACCGTGTCACCACAGAAATCGCACACGCACGTTTCCTGCCCACCACGCGTCTTCCACGTGTAAAATCCTCGTGAATAACATGCTAGACAAGTTTGACCAGTAAAAAACAACGACGAGGAACAGCCCAGCCCACGCGTCATTTTTACAGCAGCCTGTAAAAGAAATCCAAAAAAACCAGAAAAAAGAATCCCGGGCCTAGTATTCTTAGTATGTGGTTGCCCAAATGGCCGGTCATGTTCAGGTTACACCTCCGAGTGGCCTATGTTTTGCCGGAGTGTTGATTAATTTCCGTTCCGGTAAATTTCAGGCGCTTGATATGTCCTTTTTCAGCAAATGTAATGCCGGATTTTTCTGTGAATTCGGACATGACTTGTGCTAGAATATGTAGGAAATATCGAGTGGCCTGGATTTTGTCGAAAAATAATTCAACGACATTTCGACAGACCAATAATCAACCCGTGATGAATAATAATAATGATCTAATTTAGGTTTTTTAGTACATATATTTAATTGTACAAATTTAATCTTTGAATTATGAACGTAGGAAATGTCGTACTCGGACGACGAAAGTCTCCTGGGGGAGTGCAGCTGGTGCCACGACGATCGAGATATGTGCGACAGGCCTCACCTGGATGAAGATCGGTGCTTCAGCATTAAGCTCGAGGAGACCTTCGATGTTGAAACGGTACACAACGACGACAAATGTTTTTTTTCGTAATTAAGCATGACTTCAACTATTTCAACGTCTAATTTCTATCTTTTACAATTCAACTAGCTTATCCCATACCATGCAAGACGCTATGTCTTGGAGAGAATGGGTTTTGAAGACCATGAAAATTTTGAAACAAAGAAAATACACCTAAGGATCCATCATGATATGGATTTTTGAAGTAAATCTGTACAATTCTCAGAGCGAAACCTATTTTGGTTGCCAAAATTGGGAAGCACTTTACAAGATGTATGGTTTTTATGAGGATATGATTGTCACCATGGATCTTGGTGATCCTGACATCGAGCAAGACAATATGGACATTTGGGTCCTTGTTGATATGCTTCCGATTCTACCGCTATGTGAGTTTCTCAAACATAATTATTAACTAATTTATATTGTTTATTTCAAAATAGTTGACAGCTTATTTCAATTGATAGCTTATTTTCATTCTTCGAAAAATGTGTGGAAGATGGTAGACAAAACCCACTACACCGATGGCTCTGAATTAACTTATAAGGAGAAAAATCATCTGATCGCATTTTGTACTGATCTTGAGAATTACAATACTTGTTATCGAACTCCTCCAAATTATGGTGAATACATGCCACTAGCCTGATAAGATTTTTTACTATTACGACATCCGTGCATCTTTTGCATACTTCTAAAACTAGTACATCATTGCTAACTACGAAGTTATTACTATGTTTTTTAACAGAAAATTCCGATGGATTGTGTGCCTCATCTGATGTATCAGAATGGTCCCCTTGATGTTCTGAACATACAGCCAGGTCATCCTACGGATCTCACCAGTGCATATTGGATTTCTAAAACCGGTGAACACATGCTAATCAAAGAATGGAAAAAGTGTTTGGACAGTCGTAAGGAGGTTCTTGGAAGCAACATTAAATGAAAGGCAAGAATTGGAGACAAGATAGTCTCCATTCTTCATAATGGAGAGTCAGGGGCTATGTTGTTTTTTTGCTATTTTACCTTAGAGAATATAGTAGGTCCTAAGAGAATGTAGTAGGTCCTATGAGGTACAATATGTTTATTATATGATACAATGTGTTAGAGTTGATGATGAGGAGTAGTTGTGATTATGACTAGTGACCAACTTGCTATGTGATGTCTCATGGATGAAAACGATGATCATGAGGAGGTTTTACACTACTAGGAAAAAGCCTATACACAGAATCTTACCAGTAGCGCGCTTTAAAATAAGGCGCTGCTGCTACTTAGCAGTAGCGATCTCAAGCTTAACTCGCTACTGATATAAATATAGCAGTAGCGCGCCCGCTTAAAGACGCGCTACTGATATAATTCCCACGAGGCCGCCGCGAGGCTAGTTCTAGCAGCAGCGCGTTATAACGAAGAACGCTACTACTACGTAGCATAGTAGCAGCGCATTTCACCAATAATCGCTACTACTAAGTTTACTACAAAAATTTAGTCCCACCTCGCTCCGTGAAGAGAGTTTCTACCACCTTAAATATGTTACTTATCAAACTTTGACAAGCACTTGGTCTTCATTGAACTCTATGTGTAGAATTTGTGGCCGCAATATGAGTCTTCACCGGTTCCTAAACCGACGAGGACTCATATTGACAAATCAGATTGTACACAAAAAGATCGTTGATGATCAATGTATTTTTGATACATTGGAGTCTATTTTTACATGCTGACACATAATAGTAGCGCTTCTCTGTGAAAGGCGCTGCTGCTAGGTAGTTTAGTAGTAGCGTCTTTCTCTATAGCGCGCTACTGCTAAGCCATTCCATCTCCCACCCCCCTCTCCTCTATCCCATCCACTCACACTCACACACTCACTGGATCCCCGCGTCGATCCTCCCCCGTTGCCCCTCCTCCCTCTGCGCCACCGTCACCTCCTCCTCCTTGCTGGACTCGGTACCTATGACGCCCCAATTCAATCGTACACTAATCATGCACGCAAACGTGTACGATCAAGATCAGGGACTCATGGAAAGATATCACAACACAACTCTAAACGTAAAATAAGTCATACTAGCATCATATTACAAGCCAGGGACCTCGAGGGCTCAAATACAAGTGCTCGACATAAACGAGTCAGAGGAAGCAACAATATCTGAGTACAGACATAAGTTAAACAAGTTTGCCTTAAGAAGGCTAGCACAAACTGGGATACAGATCGAAAGAGGCGCATGCCTCCTGCTTGGGATCCTCCTAACTACTCCTGGTCGTCTTCAGCGGGCTGCACGTAGTAGTAGGCACCTCCGGTGTAGTAGGAGTTGTCGTCGACGGTGGCGTCTGGCTCCTGGGCTCTGACATCTGGTTGCGACACCCAGGTAGAAGGGAAGGGGAAAAAGGGGAAGAAAAGCAACTGTGAGTACTCATCCAAAGTACTCGCAAGCAAGGAGCTACACTACATATGCATGGGTATATGTGTAAAGAGGCAATATCGGTGGACTGAACTGCGGAATGCCAGAATAAGGGGGGGGATACCTAGTCCTATCGAAGACTACGCTTCTGGCAGCCTCCGTCTTGCAGCATGTAGAAGAGAGTAGAATGAAGTCCTCCAAGTAGCAACGCATAGCATAATCCTACCCGGCGATCCTCCCCTCGTCGCCCTGTGGAAAAGCGATCACCGGGTTGTCTGTGGAACTCGTCTGGGTGTGTTTTATTAAGTATCCGGTTCTAGTTGTCATAAGGTCAAGGTACAACTCCGGGTCGTCCTTTTACCGAGGGACACGGCTATTCGAATAGATAAACTTCCATGCAGCGGTGCACCACATAACCCAACACGCTCGATCCCATTTGGCCGGACACACTTTCCTGGGTCATGCCCAGCCTCGAAAGATCAACACGTCGCAACCCCACCTAGGCACAACAGAGAGGTTAGCACGTCGGTCTAACTCCTATGGCGCAGGGGTCTGGGCCCATCGCCCTTTGCACACCTGCATGTTGCGAACGCGACCGGAAGCAGAACTAGCCCCCTTAATACAAGAGCAGGCTTACGTTCCAATACGGCGCGCGCCGCTTAGTCGCTGACGCGACGAAGGCTTCAGCTGATACCACGATGTCGAGTGCCCGTATCTTTCCCGCGTAGTTGGTTAGTGCGTATAGGCCAGTGGCCAGACTCAGATCAAATACCAAGATCTTGTTAAGCGTGTTATTTTGAAGTAACCGCGGACGCCGACCAGGGCCAGGCCCACCTCTCTCCTAGGTGGTCTCAACCTGCCCTGTCGCTCTGCCACATAGTAACAGTCGGGGGCCGTCGGGAACCTAGGCCCACCTCTACCGGGATGGAGCCACCTGTCCTTTCAGCCCCCACATCGGAATCACTTGCGGGTACTCAATGAGCTGACCCGACTTTAGTCACCACCTGTATAGTATGTATGTATGTATGTATGTATAGTATATATCCGTGATCACCTCCCGAGTGATCACGGCCTGATAGTATAGCATGGCAGACTGACAAGTATGTAGGGCCACTAATGGTAAACTAGCATCCTATACTAAGCATTTAGGATTGTAGGTAAGGTATCAATAGATGTAGCAACAATGACAGGCTATGCAACAGAATAGGATTAATCGAAACAGTAACATGCTACACTACTCTAATGCACGCAGTAGAGGGTATAATAGGCGATATCTGGTGATCAAAGGGGGGGCTTGCCTGGTTGCTCTGGCAAGAAGGAGGGGTCGTCAACACCGTAGTCGAACTGGGCAGCAGTAGCGTCGGTCTCGTAGTCTACCGGAGAGAAGAGGGGGAAGAAACAGTAAATACAATGCAAACATAAGAATGACGATGCACGACATGACAATGAGCGGTGTTAGGTGTGCCCTAACGCGGTAGTAGGTGATACCGGCGAAAGGGGGAAACATCCGGGAAAGTATCCCCGATGTTTCGCGTGTTCGGACAGGTGATCCAGAGGGGGAAAGTTGCGTTTTCGATATGTTAGGGATGTGTGGCGGACAAACGGGCTGCGTATCCAGATTTGTATTGTCGTTCTGAGCAACTTTCATGTAGAAAGTATTTTCATCCGAGTTAAGGATTATTTTCTATGATTTATCAAAGTTTTATGCATTTTTGAAATTTATTTATTTAATTAACTTGAACATTACCCAGAATAATAGAAGTGTTGGAAATATGCCCTAGAGGCAATAATAAATTGATTATTATTATATTTCCTTGTTCATGATAATCGTTTATTATCCATGCTAGAATTGTATTGATAGGAAACTCAGATACATGTGTGGATGCATAGACAACACCATGTCCCTAGTAAGCCTCTAGTTGACTAGCTCGTTAATCAATAGATGGTTATGGTTTCCTGACCATGGACATTGGATGTCGTTGATAACGGGATCACATCATTAGGAGAATGATGTGATGGACAAGACCCAATCCTAAGCCTAGCACAAGATCATGTAGTTCGTATGCTAAAGCTTTTCTAATGTCAAGTATCATTTCCTTAGACCATGAGATTGTGCAACTCCCGAATACCGTAGGAGTGCTTTGGGTGTGCCAAACGTCACAACGTAACTGGGTGGCTATAAAGGTACACTACGGGTATCTCTGAAAGTGTCTGTTGGGTTGGCACGAATCGAGATTGGGATTTGTCACTCCGTGTAAACGAAGAGGTATCTCTGGGCCCACTCGGTAGGACATCATCATAATGTGCACAATGTGACCAAGGGGTTGATCACGGGATGATGTGTTACGGAACGAGTAAAGAGACTTGCCGGTAACGAGATTGAACAAGGTATCGGTATACCGACGATCGAATCTCGGGCAAGTACCATACCGCTAGACAAAGGGAATTGTATACGGGATCGATTGAGTCCTTGACATCGTGGTTCATCCGATGAGATCATCGTGGAACATGTGGGAGCCAACATGGGTATCCAGATCCCGCTGTTGGTTATTGACCGGAGAACATCTCGGTCATGTCTGCATGTCTCCCGAACCCGTAGGGTCTACACACTTAAGGTTCGATGACGCTAGGGTTATAAAGGAAGTTTGTATGTGGTTACCAAATGTTGTTCGGAGTCCCGGATGAGATCCCGGACGTCACGAGGAGTTCCGGAATGGTCCGGAGGTAAAGATTTATATATAGGAAGTCCTGTTTCGGCCATCGGGACAAGTTTCGGGGTCATCGGTATTGTACCGGGACCACCGGAATGGTCCCGGGGGCCCACCGGGTGGGGCCACCTGCCCCGGGGGGCCACATGGGCTGTAGGGGGTGCGCCTTGGCCTACATGGGCCAAGGGCACCAGCCCCAAGAGGCCCATGCGCCTAGGGAACCCTAGAGGGAAGAGTCCTCAAGGGGGAAGGCACCTCCGAGGTGCCTTGGGGAGGATGGACTCCTCCCCCCCTCTTGGCCGCACCCCTTCCTTGGAGGAAGGGGCAAGGCTGCGCCTCCCCCCTCTCCCTTGCCCCTATATATAGTGGAGGGGAGGGAGGGCATCCATACCTGAGCCCCTGGCGCCTCCCTCCCTCCCGTGACACCTCCTCCTCTCCCGTAGGTGCTTGGCGAAGCCGTGCAGGATTGCCACGCTCCTCCATCACCACCACGCCGTTGTGCTGCTGCTGGATGGAGTCTTCCTCAACCTCTCCCTCTCTCCTTGCTGGATCAAGGCGTGGGAGACGTCACCGGGCCGTACGTGTGTTGAACGCGGAGGTGCCGTCCGTTCGGCACTAGGATCATCGGTGATTTGAATCACGACGAGTACGACTCCATCAACCCCGTTCACTTGAACGCTTCCGCTTAGCGATCTACAAGGGTATGTAGATGCACTCTCCTTCCCCTCGTTGCTAGTCTCTCCATAGATAGATCTTGGTGACACGTAGAAAAATTTTGAATTTCTGCTACGTTCCCCAACAGTGGCATCATGAGCTAGGTCTATTGCGTAGATTCTTTGCACGAGTAGAACACAAAGTAGTTGTGGGCGTCGATATTGTTCAATATGCTTGCCGTTACTAGTCTTATCTTGATTCGGCGGCATCGTGGGATGAAGCGGCCCGGACCAACCTTACACGTACGCTTACGTGAGACCGGTTCCACCGACAAACATGCACTAGTTGCATAAGGTGGCTGGCGGGTGTCTGTCTCTCCCACTTTAGTCGGATCGGATTCGATGAAAAGGGTCCTTATGAAGGGTAAATAGCAATTGGCATATCACGTTGTGGTTCATGCGTAGGTAAGAAACGTTCTTGCTAGAAACTCATAGCAGCCACGTAAAACATGCAAACAACAATTAGAGGACGTCTAACTTGTTTTTGCAGGGTATGCTATGTGATGTGATATGGCCAAAGGATGTGATGAATGATATATGTGATGTATGAGATTGATCATGTTCTTGTAATAGGAATCACGACTTGCATGTCGATGAGTATGACAACCGGCAGGAGCCATAGGAGTTTTCTTAATTTATTTGTGACCTGCGTGTCAACTTAAACGTCATGTAATTACTTTACTTTATTGCTAACCGTTAGCCATAGTAGTAGAAGTAATAGTTGGCGAGGCAACTTCATGAAGACACGATGATGGAGATCATGATGATGGAGATCATGGTGTCATGCCGGTGACGATGATGATCATGGAGCCCCGAAGATGGAGATCAAAAGGAGCAAAGTGATGATGGCCATATCATGTCACTATTTGATTGCATGTGATGTTTATCATGTTTATACATCTTATTTGCTTAGAACGACGGTAGTAAATAAGATGATCCCTTACAACAATTTCAAGAAGTGTTCTCCCCTAACTGTGCACCGTTGCGACAGTTCGTGTTTCGAAGCACCACGTGATGATCGGGTGTTAGATTCTAACGTTCACATACAACGGGTGTAAGACAGATTTACACACGCGAAACACTTAGGGTTAACTTGACGAGCCTAGCATGTACAAACATGGCCTCGGAACACGGAGACCGAAAGGTCGAACATGAGTCGTATAGAAGATACGATCAACATGAAGATGTTCACCGATGATGACTAGTCCGTCTCACGTGATGATCGGACACGGCCTAGTTTGACTCGGATCATGTAATCACTTAGATGACTAGAGGGATGTCTATCTGAGTGGGAGTTCATAAGATGAACTTAATTATCCTGAACATAGTCAAAAGGTTTTTGCAAATTATGTCGTAGCTCACGCTATAGTTCTACTGTTTAGATATGTTCCTAGAGAAAAATTAGTTGAAAGTTGATAGTAGCAATTATGCGGACTAGGTCCGTAAACTGAGGATTGTCCTCATTGCTTCATAGAAGGCTTATGTCCTTAATGCACTGCTCAGTGTGCTGAACCTCGAACGTTGTCTGTGGTTGTTGCGAACATCTGACATACACGTTTTGATAACTACGTGATAGTTCAGTTAAACGGTTTAGAGTTGAGGCACCAAAGACGTTTTTGAAACATCGCGAAACATATGAGATGTTTTGAGGGCTGAAATTGGGATTTCAGGCTCGTGCCCATGTCAAGAGGTATAAGACCTCCGATGACTTTCTTAACCTGCAAACTAAGGAGAAAAGCTCAATTGTTGAGCTTGTGCTCAGATTGTCTGAGTACAACAATCATTTGAATCGAGTGGGAGTTGATCTTCCAGATAAGACAGTGATGGTTCTCCAAAGTCATTGCCACCAAGCTGTTAGAGCTTCGTGATGAACTATAACATATCAGGGATAGATATGATCATCCTTGAGGTATTCGCGATGTTTAACACCGCGAAAGTAGAAATCAAGAAGGAGCATCAATTGTTGATGGTTGGTGAAACCACTAGTTTCAAGAAGGGCAAGGGCAAGAAGGGATACTTCATGAAATGGCAAATCAGCTGCTGCTCTAGTGAAGAAACCCAAGGTAAAACCCAAACCCGAGACTAAGTGCTTCTGTAATAAGGGGAACAACCACTAGAGCAGAATTACCCTAGATACTTGGTAGATAAGAAGGCTGGCAAGGTGGATAGAAGTATATTGCATATACATTGTGTTAATGTGTACTTTGCTAGTACTCCTAGTAGCACCAGGGTATTAGATACCGGTTCGGTTGCTAAGTGTTAGTAACTCGAAACAAAAGGCTACGGAATAAACGGAGACTAGCTAAAGGTGAGCTGACGATATGTGTTGGAAGTTTTTCCAAGCTTGATATGATCAAGCATCGCACGCTCCCTCTACCAAAGAGATTGGTGTTAAACCTAAATAATTGTTATTTGGTGTTTGCGTTGAGCATAGACATGATTGGATTACGTCTATCGCAATACGGTTATTCATTTAAGGAGAATAATGGTTACTCTGTTTATTTGAATAATACCTTCAATGGTCTTACACCTAAAATGAATGGTTTATTAAATCTCGATCGTAGTGATACACATGTTCATGCCAAAAGATGGTAATGATAGTACCACCTACTTGTGGCACTGCCACGTAAGTCATATCGGTATAAAACGCATGAAGAAGCTCCATATTGATGGATCTTTGGGCTCACTCGTTTTTGAAAAGTTTGAGACATGCGAACCATGTCTATTGGTGTATATGCATGAAGAAACTCCATGCAAATGGACCATTTTGACTCACTTGATTTTGAATCACTTGGGACATGCAAATCATACCACATGGGCAAGATGACTGAAAAGCCTCGTTTTCAGTAAGATGGAACAAGATAGCAACTTGTTGGAAGTAACACATTTTGATGTGTGTAGTCCAATGAGTGCTGAGGCATGTAGTGGATATTGTTATGTTCTTACTTCACAGATAATTTGAGTGGATGTTGAGTACATTTACTTGATGAATCATGAGTTTGAATTATTGAAAGGTTCAAGTAATTTCAGGGTGAAGTTGAAAGATCGTCGTGACAAGAGCATAAAATATCTATGATATGATCATAGAGATGAATATCTGAATTACGAGTTTGGCACAGAATTAAGACATTGTGGAAATAGTTTCACAACTAATACAGCCTGGAACACCATAGTGTGATGGTGTGTCCGAACATCATAACTGCACCCTATTGGATATGATGCATACCATGATGTCTCTTATCGAATTACCACTATTGTCCATGGGTTAGGCATTAGAGACAACCACATTCACTTTAAATAGGGCACCACGTAATTCCGTTGAGATGACACCGTATGAATTATGGTTTAGAGAAACCTAAGTTGTCGTTTCTTAAATGTTTGGGGCTGCGACGCTTAGGTGAAAAAGTTTCAGGATTGATAAGCTCGAACCCAAAGCGGATAAAATGCATCTTCATAGGACACCCCAAACAGTTGGGTATACCTCCTAATTCAGATCCGAAAGCAATATGGATTGTTTCTTGAATCGGGTCCTTTCTCGAGGAAAGGTTTCTCTCGAAAGAGTTGAGTGGGAGGATGGTGGAGACTTGATATGGTTATTGAACCATCACTTCAACCAATGTGTAGCAGGGCACAGGAAGTTGTTCCTGTGTCACCTACACGAATTGAAGTGGAAGCTTATGATATTGATCATGAGACTTTGGATCAAGTCACTCCCAAACCTCGTGGGATGACAAGGATGCGTACTACTTCAGAGTGGTACATAATCCTGTCTTGGAAGTCATGTTGCTAGACAACAATGAACCTACGAGCTATGGAGAAGCGATGGTGGGCCCGGATTCCGATAAATGGCTTAAGGCCATAAAACTCGAGAGAGGATCCATGTATGAAAACAAAGTGTAGACTTTGGAAGAACTACTTGATGGTCGTAAGGCTGTTAGGTACATATGGATTTTGAAAGGAAGACAGACAATGATGGTAAGTGTCACCATTGAGAAAGCTCGACTTGTCGTTAAGATGTTTTTCGACAAGTTCAAGGAGTTGACTACGATGAGACTTTCTCACTCGTAGCGATGCTAAGAGTCTGTTGGAATTATATTAGCAATTACTGCATTATTTATGAAATCTTGCAGATAGGATGTCAAAACATTGTTTCCTCGACGATTCTTGAGGAAAGGTTGTATGTGATACAACCGGAAGGTTTTGTCTATCCTAAAATATGCTAATAAGTATGCAAAGCTCCAGCAATCCTTCTGGGGACTGGAGTGAGCATCTCGGAGTTGGAATGTATGCTTTGATGATGATCAAAGATTTTGGGTGTATACAAAGTTTATGAGAAACTTGTATTTCCGAAGAAGTGAGTGGGAGCACTATAGAATTTCTGATGAGTATATGTTGTTGACATATTAATGATCAGAAATGACGTAGAATTTCTGGAAAGCATATAGGGTTATTTGGAAAGTGTTTTCAATGGAAAACCTGGATTAAGCTACTTGAACATTGAGCATCAAGATCTATAAGGATAGATCAAAACGCTTAATAGTACTTTCAAATGAGCACATGCCTTGACGTGATCTTGAAGGTGTTCAAGATGGATCAGTCAAAGAAGGAGTTCTTGCCTGAGTTGTAAGGTATGAAGTTAAGACTTAAAGCTCGACCATGGCAGAATAGAGAGAAAGGAACGAAGGTCGTCCCCTATGCTTAAGACATAGGCTCTACAGTATGCTATGCTGTGTACCGCACCTGAAGTGTGCTTTTACATGAGTCAGTCAAGGGGTACAAGAGTGATCCAAGAATGGATCACAGGACAGCGGTCAAAGTTATGCTTAGTAACTAGTGGACTAAGGAATTTTCTCAATTATGGAGGTGGTAAAAGAGTTCGTCGTAAAGGGTTACGTCGATGCAAGCTTAACACCTATCCGGATAGCTCTGAGAAGAGATACCGGATACGTATAATGGAGCAACAATTTAGAATAGCTCCAAGTAGAACAGTTATTTGGAATAGCTCCAAATAGAACGTGGTAGCTGCATCTAGGAGATGACATAGAGATTTGTAAAGCACACACGGATCTGAAAGGTTCAGACCCGTTGACTATAACCTCTCTCACAAGCATAACATGATCAAACCCAGAACTCATCGAGTGTTAATCACATGGTAAATGTGAACTAGATTATTGACTCTAATAAACTCTTTGGGTGTTAGTCACATGGGGATGTGACCTTGAGTGTTAATCACATATCGATGTGAACTAGATTATTGACTCTAGTGCAAGTGGGAGACTGTTGGAAATATGCCCTAGAGGCAATAATAAATTGATTATTATTATATTTCCTTGTTCATGATAATCGTTTATTATCCATGCTAGAATTGTATTGATAGGAAACTCAGATACATGTGTGGATGCATAGACAACACCATGTCCCTAGTAAGCCTCTAGTTGACTAGCTCGTTAATCAATAGATGGTTATGGTTTCCTGACCATGGACATTGGATGTCGTTGATAACGGGATCACATCATTAGGAGAATGATGTGATGGACAAGCCCCAATCCTAAGCCTAGCACAAGATCATGCAGTTCGTATGCTAAAGCTTTTGTAATGTCAAGTATCATTTCTTTAGACCATGAGATTGTGCAACTCCCGGATACTGTAGGAGTGCTTTGGGTGTGCCAAACGTCACAACGTAACTGGGTGGCTATAAAGGTACACTACGGGTATCTCTGAAAGTGTCTGTTGGGTTGGCACGAATCGAGATTGGGATTTGTCACTCCGTGTAAACGGAGAGGTATCTCTGGGCCCACTCGGTAGGACATCATCATAATGTACACAATGTGACCAAGGGGTTGATCACGGGATGATGTGTTACGGAACGAGTAAAGAGACTTGCCGGTAACGAGATTGAACAAGGTATCGGTATACCGACGATTGAATCTCGGGCAAGTACCATACCGCTAGACAAAGGGAATTGTATACGGGATCGATTGAGTCCTTGACATCGTGGTTCATCCGATGATATCATCGTGGAACATGTGGGAGCCAACATGGGTATCCAGATCCCGCTGTTGGTTATTGACCGGAGAACATCTCGGTCATGTCTGCATGTCTCCCGAACCCGTAGGGTCTACACACTTAAGGTTCGATGACGCTAGGGTTATAAAGGAAGTTTGTATGTGGTTACCGAATGTTGTTTGGAGTCCCGGATGAGATCCCGGACGTCACGAGGAGTTCCGGAATGGTCCGGAGGTAAAGATTTATATATAGGAAGTCCTGTTTCGGCCATCGGGACAAGTTTCGGGGTCATCGGTATTGTACCGGGACCACCGGAATGGTCCCGGGGGCCCACCGGGTGGGGCCACCTGCCCCGGGGGGCCACATGGGCTGTAGGGGGTGCGCCTTGGCCTACATGGGCCAAGGGCACCAGCCCCAAGAGGCCCATGCGCCTAGGGAACCCTAGAGGGAAGAGTCCTCAAGGGGGAAGGCACCTCCGAGGTGCCTTGGGGAGGATGGACTCCTCCCCCCCTCTTGGCTGCACCCCTTCCTTGGAGGAAGGGGCAAGGCTGCGCCTCCCCCCTCTCCCTTGCCCCTATATATAGTGGAGGGGAGGGAGGGCATCCATACCTGAGCCCCTGGCGCCTCCCTCCCTCCCGTGACACCTCCTCCTCTCCCGTAGGTGCTTGGCGAAGCCCTGCAGGATTGCCACGCTCCTCCATCACCACCACGCCGTTGTGCTGCTGCTAGATGGAATCTTCCTCAACCTCTCCCTCTCTCCTTGCTGGATCAAGGCGTGGGAGACGTCACCGGGCCGTACGTGTGTTGAACGCGGAGGTGCCGTCCGTTCGGCACTAGGATCATCGGTGATTTGAATCACGACGAGTACGACTCCATCAACCCCGTTCACTTGAACGCTTCCGCTTAGCGATCTACAAGGGTATGTAGATGCACTCTCCTTCCCCTCATTGCTAGTCTCTCCATAGATAGATCTTGGTGACACGTAGAAAAATTTTGAATTTCTGCTACGTTCCCCAACAAAAAGGTGATGTCAGCATGACATCACCATGACATCAGCAGGTCAAACCCAGCAGACCAGAGTCAAACCTGGCCTGTGGGTCTAATGGGACCCACCTGTCATGGACTAACATGTTAATTAGGGTTTAATTAAGCATGATTAATTAAACTAGATTAATTAAGTTAATTAAGTAATTAATTATTATTATCTTATTACTATTTATTTATTTTATTCCATTTCTTCTTTTCTTTTTCGTTCTAAAAAGGGGCCGGGGCCCAGTGGTCAGTGACACACGCCACTGCTGCGCGCCCCGTAACGGGCTAATGGGTGCGGGCGATCCCCCGGTTGGCCCCGGGCACCGGTCGGGGCGGTGGAGAGCGCCGGCCAGGGAGCGCCGGGCGCAGCTAGGGGAGGTAGCGGGCGGCAGGGGGAGTGGAGCCAGTCGCGTGGGGAGACCAGAGCGGCGCGGTGGAGCAGTCGGCGGCGGCAGCGCCGCAAAGATGAAGCAGCAACGGCGGCGACGGTTGCGACTGCACGGGAGCGCCAAGGCGAGGCGCATGGC
>NC_041383.1:656245737-656253670 GCF_002162155.2 Triticum dicoccoides | reverse complement strand
GGGGGGTGTGGCCATGGCGAGTGCACGGTGCGGGCGAGCAGGCGACGAACACAGGCAGCAGGGGACGACGGGCGCCGTGGCTGCGGCTGGATGGCGCGGGTCACGCGCGAGGCGCCGGTCCAGGCGCGGCGCGCGGAGGAGGCCATGGTCGTGAGCGCGTGCGTGAGGAAGACAGGAGGAGGAGATGGGAGGCGGAGGCTCAAGAAGGACGTAGGGAAAAGGCAGTGGGGGGCGGGGAGGTCAATGGGGACGACAGCGTTGTGGAGAAGGCAGTCCGGCGGGGAGGAGGAGGCAGTCCGGCGAGGTTGCTCCGGCGACGCGGTCGGGCGCTGGCGACAACAAGCGACGGTGTTGGGTTGGTGACGAGGCGAGGCCGCGGCTTCAGGAAGCACCGCTCGAGGGAGAGGAGGGGGTGCGAAGGAGTCCAAGAGGGGCGGGGCCGGCGCCGGCATCGTGGGGCGGGAGCGCGTCGGGCTCGGGCGCGCCCGTGGTTCCGTTCCCCCGATCCCGATCTGGATCGGGGAGGAGGAGGCGAACGAGGAGAACTAGGAGCAAGTGGGGATTGGGTGGGGGGTTAGGGTTTCGGCACCTGGGGATAAGGGAGTGGGGACGGGCCGGTCAGGCCAGTGGGCTTGCCAGCTGGGCCTTTTGGCCCATTTGGCCAGGGGGTTGTGTGTTTTTTTTGTTAGTTTTGTTTTTCTATTTTTATTCTTTTCCCTTTTTCTTTATTTTCTTTTCTATTTTCTCACATTTCCTAAACATTTTAGTTTTGGAAAATACATAGGTTGCACCTAACTTAGTAAACTTAAATATGTCACGTCCCGAACATTTTTGTTTTGATATTTGAAAACTTTTGTTGTTTGCCTTGGTTTTGAAATTGAATTAGAATCGGTTTCGAATCAACGCGAGTTCATCTACAGTTACCGAGGTGATGTGGCATAATTAGCAGAGGGTTACTGTAGCTTAACTATCGGGGCGTCACAATTCTCCTCCACTACAAGAAATCTCGTCCCAAGATTTAAGGAGGGGACTAAGGGGGAAAGGTCTGGTTACGAAATTCTAACGAATCTTCTCGGTCTTGGTTGCTCTGCTCGAAGGAGTAGATCCTTTTATGTTGATGTCTTCAATTCTCTGCTTCAGGTCATCAAGATGAAGTCGTCATCCTTTTTCCGGGAATTCCAACATACTTACGAATAGGTAAAAGGGCAGCTCGACAATGCTAGAATGTTATAAGGGGTAATCATCTAGGGTTATCCCATGAATGAAAACATGAGTATCTCTCATGTTGAACAAATAAAATACATCGATAGTAAGGTACGAAGGTACAATGAGAGGGTCCAAGCGGATAGATAGCTGCTCAAAGTCTGAACCAGAGCGAGAAAGGGATTCAGAGCAGCGAGAGTAAGTATTGCATCTTATACGAGAATAGAGCACTAGGAAGGTGGCTCGTGAATTACCTACGAAACCAAGAGCAAGGGATAACTTTGTCAACAAGGTGTACAGGAGAGTCAGGTTTCGATCCTATGGAACTGTGGGTTATGGGCCCACCATGTGGTTAAATGTAGGAAGGTCGGTGACATCTTGCACGATCATGTAAGCAAAGGCATGTCAGAGGATAGTCCGTCGGTCATGTCGGCAACAACATAGGTACCAAGGGCGAGGGACGAAGAGAACCATTTTCCTGCTCGTTGAACGAGGTGGACCAGTAGGCAAAGTTCTCGTCCATCGGTGGTTACCGGAATGTCATCAACAATAGTAACAGGTTCTTACTGATAGAGTTGTACACCGAGGTGCTTACAAAATCAGTGACTTATTACTGCTTAGATCATATAAACCTCAAGAAGGTTAAACAAAACAATGGAAAGGAAAATGTGATATCAGATTAAACAGAACAATGGAAATGAAAAATGTGTTTAAACACATAATTCAGGGGTATATCCTTCCCAAGGACAAGCAGAGCATGATATGCATGAAAGGATATAATGTCGAAATCCCTTTAGGTAAGGGAGAGAATTGTCATGACATTACCCATACAACGGTGTTTGGATAATTGTGCAAGAAACATTTAGCATTGGCTTCAAATGTTCTTGTTAAAATTTGGAGTACCACAAACATGCTTCGACATAGCATTGACATGGTCATCAACTAAGGTTCGGAATTTGGATGCCCGAAGGATCCATCGGGAACAACTTGTAGAATAAGTTTTACAATTTCCTCATGGAAGAATGGATAACCTTGCTGAAAAGGAAACTAATAGTCCTCCAATCAGGTGTGCTAGGGATGACATCACCCTACTGGGTTAAAGGCCAATGTTATAACTCTTGGGAATATGTTCCAACCATCATATCTGACCAAGATTCAGATATGATTGGTGTCAGGATACCTCATACTCAGGATGCTTGAAAAGAAAAGGTGCAACACCAATTGATGAATTGACGTTGCAAGATTCTCGGGAAATGGCATCCAGAAGCAAGGCTCTGAAACAAGGGTTCATCATTAAATCAAGGAGAGGAAGAGGAGGTAGCTGATGAACTCAGCGACAATTCACCGAGATTTTCAGAAGATGGATTTCCACAATTATGTGAACAAGGAGATAGCATTTGTCAGCTCAAATGGTATAATGTTGTATGCTGGAGGAAAACATACACAATTAAACATTGGTTGAAAGGTGCACCCGAAATATGGGCTGGGTTGCATGGCCAACATTGGAATGGTGATTCAATAATTAATAGTCTAAGAATGAACCATCGACCATTAACTCCAAAGCAATAGGATTGCTAGAAGTTTTGAATTCACGCATCATAGTTCAATTGTCGGTATTCAGGTTAGAAACAACATGGGGATCAGAAAACAAATGGAGATGGCGAGAAGTATTACTATATCAAGAATTCTCAAGAGGTGGTGAATTTCCCATGACATTCTTGACATAGAAGATAGCAATACTCCAAGGTAGAACATAACATAACTTGGGTAGCAAGGATCTCAAGGTACAACACAAAACATGAACAAGTTTGTGTTGAAGGGAAAGCAAGAATGTTGCCGATGATAAAACAAATCATCGAGGGGGCAAGCACGGAATTCCTCATCAGGAACTCAATGTACGTCTCAAAAGAAGTTAAAATGTTGACGATGATCACGACACATTTATCGAGAGGTTTCAAGAAGATGTAATCGATCGGCGATGACATCACACCAAGGGAATGGTGAAGCAAAAGGTTACTGGAACCATGGGTACGACACAAACTCGAAAGCATGTTTGCTATTCAAGGAGAAATGATGTGACGAGGGAGATTGACGTAAGATTAGCTCACCGTCGAAATTTGTGCTCTGGGAAGAAGGACCAAGTAGCACAATTTAAAATTTAGCACAATAATGATATTAGCCAATCAGGCTAAGAATGACTTCAAGGATTATTAAACTCATAAGCAAGGAAAATTACTTTGAGTTATCGTATCGGAGCACGGAATTGATTCACTTGCGGATGTTCTCGGTTGACGACAACCCAGAACCCGTGGAGCCACTATGACAGGGAAGGTACTACTTCATCAGAAATTCATAAGACGTAGTGCAATAGCATGATATCCTCGAGATAGTAGGGAGCAATACTCGAGGTAGTTCGGTATAGAGGTTGGACAAGCATATTGATTTGTAAAAGACAAGTGCTTTAACTTGTCCATGAAATGGGATCAAAGAAGAACAATCATGGTCAGAACCACGATTGCAAAGGACCAAAACAAAATACAAGATGACTTTATAATGAGGGAATAATAATTATTATAAGAAGCTTGCATGATAAGTTTCACATCGGGTCCATAGGCATGAACGCAAAGGCTCAAGGTTGACTCCCACTTCTTCCATGCATAACCTTTCATTTTACTTCTCGCTTTCGATGAAGCTGTAGTGTAGAAATTTTTCCAGCAAAATACCAGAAGAGTATGACTTGTGAAAACTTTCGAGTTAACAGATAATACGGAAGGCACAGGTTCAACCCGTCAGGGTATCGTGGAAACATATACCACAAGCTTCAATAGTAAATACCACCAACTCAAAAACAGAACAAGGTTGAGGAACAGAGGATACAATTTACCAAAGGCTTTATATATCCGTGGAAAGGCTCACAAGGTTACTTGAATATGAAGGACACTGTCGGATAATAATCCAACAAGAGGTATGGTGGTCTACAACGGAGCTGATGTGAGTATCGGTACTCTACCAAAGGAAGAAGAATGCATGTGCATCTGATTATAGAAACAACTAACTAACTCAAGGCTCAAATGCAAAGGAATTATGAATTCCAAGACAAGGGATCAGAAGCAATGCTCTGATTAGGGATGGATAAGTTGAATAGACTTAGGGGTACATTCGACGACAACTTGATTGGTCGAGGACCAGCTCATGTTCAAAATGACGTCTGAGCCAGAAGGATGATTTCTAGGATTTGATTGAGGATTGCGAGCATTTGCAAAATATTGAATCAAGTGACCCAAAATGATAGTGACAGAGGATGTCAACGGAGATTACTAGAAGTATGGAATTAACCATAATGCAGGAAGGCAAGGAAATCAAGAGCAATGGGCTGCTGAGGATTTTCAGAAAATCGAATGGTATTTCGAGGACTTATGTGAAACACATGAATGGGTAGGGATGAGCAGATACTCGGCAAGTGCGAGGAATTATCCGTAGGGGTATTTGTGTGGCTAGTAACTGCAAGGCAATAGGCACAAAGTATTCTCGGAATATCCGAAGTATTTCAGGGTATCTTGTAATAACAAGAACAATTGGAAGTGAAGCTATGGACGACAAGTGTATGTAGTTATCCATAAAGATTTATCGGTTGTAGGGATCGCAATGGCCAAGGGCACAAGGATCTCCGGAAAGCATCAGAGAGTGTCTTCAGAATCTTCTGGTGCAGCAGGCGATCATCTGGCCTGAAGGGGCTCTCCGGGAGGAAGTATTTTCGAGAACCTAAAGTTAAATTTTAGCAAAATCATTTAACCTAAATGGAAGAGAGTTCAGAGTCCCAGAGTAAAGGTCGAGGAATAAAAGATCCTACTACCACCCAATGGTGACGTGGGCCGTAAGCCGCATAGCCATGTTAGTAAAAGTTTTTTGACTCGACTTCGACCAAGGAGTTGGAAAGGGGGATTCCTACAGGCAGTCGGCTCTGATACCAACTTATGACGCCCCCGATTCAATCGTACACTAATCATGCACGCAAACGTGTACGATCAAGATCAGGGACTCACGGGAAGATATCACAACACAACTCTAAAAGTAAAATAAGTCATACAAGCATCATATTACAAGCCAGGGGCCTCGAGGGCTCGAATACAAGTGCTCGACATAAACGAGTCAGCGGAAGCAACAATATCTGAGTACAGACATAAGTTAAACAAGTTTGCCTTAAGAAGGCTAGCACAAACTGGGATACAGATCGAAAGAGGCGCAGGCCTCCTGCCTGGGATCCTCCTAACTACTCCTGGTCATCGTCAGCGGGCTGCACGTATTAGTAGGCACCTCCGGTGTAGTAGGAGTTGTCATCGACGGTGGCGTCTGGCTCCTGGGCTCCGACATCTGGTTGCGACAACCAGGTAGAAGGGAAGGGGGAAAAGGGGAAGAAAAGCAACCGTGAGTACTCATCCAAAGTACTCGCAAGCAAGGAGCTACACTACATATGCATGGGTATATGTGTAAAGAGGCAATATCGGTGGACTTAACTGCGGAATGCCAGAATAAGGGGGGGATAGCTAGTCCTATCGAAGACTACGCTTCTGGCAGCCTCCGTCTTGCAGCATGTAGAAGAGAGTAGAATGAAGTCCTCCAAGTAGCATCGCATAGCATAATCCTACCCGGCGATCCTCCCCTCGTCGCCCTGTGGAAAAAAGATCACCGGGTTGTCTGTGGAACTTGTCTGGGTGTGTTTTATTAAGTATCCGGTTCTAGTTGTCATAAGGTCAAGGTACAACTCTGGGTCGTCCTTTTACCGAGGGACACGGCTATTCGAATAGATAAACTTCCCTGCAGGGGTGCACCACATAACCCAACACGCTCGACCCCATTTGGCCGGACACACTTTCCTGGGTCATGCCCGGCCTTGGAAGATCAACACGTCGCAGCCCCACCTAGGCACAACAGAGAGGTCAACACGCCGGTCAAACTCCTATGGCGCAGGGGTCTGGGCCCATCGCCCTTTACACACCTGCACGTTGCGAACGCGCCCGGAAACAGAACTAGCCCCCTTAATACAAGAGCAGGCTTACGTTCCAATCTGGCGCGCGCCGCTCAGTCGCTGATGTCACGAAGGCTTCGGCTGATACCACGATGTCGAGTGCCCATATCTTTCCCGCGTAGTTGGTTAGTGCGTATAGGTCAGTGGCCAGACTCAGATCAAATACCAAGATCTCGTTAAGCGTGTTATTTTGAAGTAACCGCGGACACCGACTAGGGCCAGGCCCACCTCTCTCCTAGGTGGTCTCAACCTGTCCTGTCGCTCCGCCACATAGTAACAGTCGGGGGCCGTCGGGAACCCAGGCCCACCTCTACCGGGATGGAGCCACCTGTCCTTTCAACCCCCACATCGGAATCACTTGCGGGTACTCAACGAGCTGACCTGACTTTAGTCACCACCTGTATAGTATGTATGTATGTATAGTATATATCCGTGATCACCTCCCGAGTGATCATGGCCCGATAGTATAGCATGGCAGACTGACAAGTATGTAGGGCCACTAATGGTAAACTAGCATCCTATGCTAAGCATTTAAGATTGCAGGTAAGGTATCAACAGATGTAGCAACAATGACAGGCTATGCAACAGAATAGGATTAATCGAAATAGTAACATGCTACACTACTCTAATGCAAGCAGTAGAGGGTAGAATAGGCGATATCTGGTGATCAAAGGGGGGGCTTGCCTGGTTGCTCTGGCAAGAAGGAGGCACTAGGGGTCGTCAACACCGTAGTCGAACTGGGCAGCAGTAGCGTCGGTCTCGTAGTCTATCGGAGAGAAGAGGGGGAAGAAACAGTAAATACAATGCAAACATAAGCATGACGATGCACGACATGACAATGAGCGGTGTTAGGTGTGCCCTAACACGGTAGTAGGTGATACCGGCGAAAGGGGAAACATCCGGGAAAGTATCCCCGGTGTTTCGCGTTTTCGGACAGGTGATCCAGAGGGGGAAAGTTGCGTGTTCGATATGTTAGGGATGTGTGACGGATGAACGGGCTGCGTATCCGGATTCGTATCGTCGTTCTGAGCAACTTTCATGTAGAAAGTATTTTCATCCGAGTTACGGATTATTTTCTATGATTTATCAAAGTTTTATGCATTTTTGAAATTTATTTAATTAATTAACTCGAACATTATCCAGAACAGTAAAATGTGATGTCAGCATGACATCACCATGACATCAGCAGGTCAAACCCAGCTGACCAGAGTCAAACCTGGCCTGTGGGTCCAGTGGGACCCACCTGTCATGGACTAACATGTTAATTAAGGTTTAATTAAGCAGGATTAATTAAACTAGATTAATTAAGTTAATTAACTAATTAATTATTATTATCTTATTATTATTTATTTATTTTATTCCTTTTCTTCTTTTCTTTTTCGTTCTAAAAAGGGGCCGGGGCCCAGTGGTCAGTGACACATGCCACTGCTGGGCGCCCCATAACGGGCTAATGGGTGTGGGCGATCCCCCGGTTGGCCCCGGGCACCGGTCGGGGCGGAGGAGAGCGCCGGCCAGGGAGCGCCGGGTGCAGGTGGGGGAGGTAGCGGGCGGCAGGGGGAGTGGAGCCACTCGCGTGGGGAGACCAGAGCGGCACGGTGGAGCAGTCGGCGGCGGCAGCGCCGCAGAGATGAAGCAGCAGTGGCGGCGACGGTTGCGACTGCACAGGAGCGCCAAGGCGAGGCGCATGGCGCGCAGGCCATCAGC
>NC_041383.1:656214147-656245181 GCF_002162155.2 Triticum dicoccoides | reverse complement strand
AGGCAGCAGGGGACGATGGGCGCCGTTGCTGCGGCTGGATGGCGTGGGTCACGCGCGAGGCACCGGTCTAGGCGTGGTGCACGGAGGAGGCCGTGGTCGTGAGCGTGTGCGTGAGGAAGACAGGAGGAGGAGAGGGGAGGCGGAGGCTCACGAGGGCCGTAGGGAAAAGGCAGTGGGGCGCGGGAGGTTGATGGGGACGACGGCGTTGTGGAGGAGGCAGTCCGACAGGGAGGAGGAGGCAGTCCGGCGAGGTTGCTCCGGTGACGCGGTCGGGCGTTGGCGACGACGAGCGACGGCGTTGGGTTGGTGACGAGGCGAGGCCACGGCTTCAGGCAGCGCCGCTCGAGGGAGAGGAGGGGGTGCGAAGGAGTCCAGGAGGGGCGGGGCCGGCGCCGGCGTCGTGCGGCGGGAGCGCGTCGGGCTCGGGCGTGCCCGTGGTTCCGTTCCCCCGATCCCGATCTGGATCGGGGAGGAGGAGGCGAACGTGGGGAGTTGTGGGAGCGAGTGGGGATCGAGTGGGGGGTTAGGGTTTCGGCACCAGGGGATAAGGGAGTGGGGACGGGCCGATCAGGCCAGTGGGCTTGCCAGCTGGGCCTTTTGGCCCATTTGGCCAGGGGGTTGTGTGTTTTTTTTGTTAGTTTTGTTTTTCTATTTTTATTCTTTTCCCTTTTTCTTTATTTTCTTTTCTATTTTCTCACATTTCCTAAACATTTTAGTTTTGGAAAATACATAGGTTGCACCTAACTTAGTAAACTTAAATATGTCATGTCCCGAACATTTTTGTTTTGATATTTGAAAACTTTTGTTGTTTGCCTTGTTTTTGAAATTGAATTAGAATCGGTTTCGAATCAACGCGAGTTCATCTACAGTTACCGAGGTGACGTGGCATAATTCGCAGAGGGTTACTGTAGCTTAACTATCCGGGCGTCACAGTACCGGCCTCCTCCTCCGTCTTCCCTCCACTCGCCGCTAGCCGGCCCCTCCTCGCTCCGCCTTCCTCCTCCATCCTCCCTTCACTGGCCGCTGGCCGGCCCCTCCTCGCTCCGCCTTCCTCCTCTGTCCTACTCTCTTCTCCCTCCTCGAGTCGCCCTCCTTCTCCCTCCTCCCTGCTACATTTTGATTTAGTAGGCTAGTTCATATGCAACATTTTGATTTAGTTGATATGATTTAAAACATTTTGATTGAGTTGATTTAGTAGGCTAGTTGATTTAGTTGATTTAGAACATTTTGATTTAGTTGATTTAGTACGCTAGTTCATTTAGTTGATTTAGTATGCACCATTTTATTGTTATTTTTTCTGTACATGGATAGGTAGAGATGCTTTTGTTTTTTTGTAATAAGTTACTTTTTGGCAAAATGTAGGTGGTACCTTGTCATCTAATATGTTACTAGATCTTAGGATTATAATTTTCCATCAAATTGCTTCTCGCAGAAGAACCAAAAATATCACATGCTACTGTTTTTCTTTCCTGTGAAGTGGATCGTTAATCCTTTGCTCATATTGCTTTAGGAAAAATGGCGCCACCACCACCACCACTATGTCGACTGTGCAAGTCAAGGTGCGCCAGCAGCCTTGCAACTGGCAAGCTGTTCGGCATCTACTTCCAGCCAAGTTTTTGTCATGCGGCGGTAAGAAATTAGATGAAATGTAATAACTATTTTATTTTTAGTGTTGGCATTACTGCATTGTGTCATTTTACTTATTTTACACAGATCGTCCCATGCAATATGAGGTTGAAATTCAACAAGCTGACAGGAGACACTGTGACATTTGAGGCTCCTGGGGGGCCGTACACTATGAAGGTCGAGATAGGACGCAATATGTCGCAGATTGGAGGAGATGGATGGGCCCGTTTCGTCGCCTCGCTCGTCATTTATCTCAACCTGGTGAAAGATGATGAAGATGACGAAGATGATGAAGATGATGAAGATAATGAGGACCCACTCGATGAATATGATGAGGACCCACTTCATGAAGCCATCGTAGCTCAAAGAACAAGGCTGAGCGAGGAGGAGGTGTCCAACCTGTGGGACATAATTCCGCCATGTGCTGACTTTGTCGGGGTGCCATTCTGACCCGCCTGACAAATACCATGGTTGATCGACATGATATGGTATGTTATACTTACAAATGCAAATTATTCGATGAAATACTTAGTGTACAGTCCAATGATATGGTATGTTGTGTGGAGTCTAGTTGATGATATGTTTTAGTGTAGAGTTCAATCACATGCTTATTAGTGTAGAATCTAAGGAACTATTAATAGTATAGATAATCCATATGTACTTATTTGCGAGGCTATTTATTAATTGATATGTTTTTTTATTCAGAAATTGGCAAAGAGCATATCTATGAGTTATGTTATCGAGCCTGATGAAGAAGGCTCAGCTGGACTACGCCTTACTGCAAGGGGCTCCGTCACAACCTGTACTTACCGCGTGGACACGGACGGTCGCACACACTTAAACTCGGTTGGGTGGAAGAAATTCCTCGATGCCAAGAATCTTCGTGTTGGATAGGCCATCCTAATTACATCCTAATTCCTCTATGGCACCCGTCATGATCCTCGTACCTCAAGATGATATTCCGCGTAGCCTTCGGGCAACCTTGCTCAAGATACCACTTGTTAGAATAAAACACCAATGCAAGATCATAGACAACACACCGAGGCACAATATTTGTTACATCCCGGGGCAATGACTATGGGCTCTCCTCCCCAAGATACCACAATACCGGCCGCCTGGGCGCCAGCACAAGCCGTCGGCTCCCTCGCGTAGCTGCTGCTATCAAGTCGTGATGGGTTACAACGTGTGGTGCTCCTCAATATATAAGATGCCTAGGATACAACGTGTCTGACTCCTACACAACTTGTACCTATCCACACCAATTACAATTCCAAGTCCTCAAAGCAGGCTTTCGCCCCACTTTATATATAAAGCAACCACCAAACCAAGTACGCGGCCGAATGGTCCAAGATAGTGAGGTAACCCTCATACAATGCCGATCCCAAGATAACGGGATCACGCACAACTACGCTACGAAAAGAAAGCACTGGGAGAGGTGAGTACAATGCCAATACTGGCCTAAACACCCAAGCTCCATGACAACGCCCCCTGGGAGGGAAATCGGCGCAAAGCGTCGTCGCCGGCGAGTCCAAAAGAAAAAGGCTCTTCACCCAAAACCCTGGCACGAAGAGGAACACCACGATGACGTCTTCAGGAAGATAGCGGTGGTCACAAGTGTCATCATCATCGGAGACAAAGCGCAGAGCTTTCGCTCGACAGCTCCTTCATGCCACCACAAGGTCTTCAG
Source organism: Triticum dicoccoides (assembly GCF_002162155.2). Lineage (NCBI taxonomy): Eukaryota > Viridiplantae > Streptophyta > Magnoliopsida > Poales > Poaceae > Triticum > Triticum dicoccoides. Next base: position 656,241,868 of record NC_041383.1, on the reverse strand, counting down.
GACAAGCGTAACGAGCTCAGCTCCCAAGGTCCGAATCAAGGCGACGCCACTGCCACGGACTGGGAGAGCTTCCCAGCCACCCACTACCACCCTCCTGCCGCCTAAAGGACCAAGAGGGGGCTACCACCACTAACATGGTGCCCGTCGGAGAGCCAACCATGCGGACCGCCATCCGAAGCGGTCGCTCTTGCATCCACGTCCAAGCCACCACCATCCGTGCATATCACAGAGCACCAACCTCGGAAGGAGGAAAGAAAGGGGTCTCCTTTCATTCCTAGCCCATCATCAGTCATGGGATCTGGGTCGATGCCCCCACAGTAGGGGGTGTCCACACCTGTGTCCCCAGCAAGTCCAGGTGGACTGGAGGGACGCAACCCTGTGACTACCGATGTCCACTGTCGAGCCCGCTCGCGCGACGCCTCAACCGTGGTCACCGACACAGATCCGCCTAACAAAATAGCAGAGACCCGAGCACCGCCACCGACCACCGCAGCCGGGAGGAGCATGTGCACCACCTGGGCCAACCCAATCTCACCTACCCAGTGCAACCGCGGGACCTAACCTAGCCCACCCGTGCGCGGACCCTAGGACAGAGCCACTGCCGTCGCGCGTGCGACACGCTTGGCATCCTGGCTGACACCCGCCCAGCCCCGCGCCGCCGGCTCGCTCTCAGGAGCGGGGAGATCGCCACCACCATCCTGTGCCCCGAACAAGAGCCCATCCGCCATATCTGCGACGCCATGAGCTCGACCAACCCGCACCACCGCCACGGCCACCTGCAATCACCTGCCCCACCGACCACCACGCAGCCAGCCCGCGCCGACCGCATCCCGCGTGCCCTGCCGCTGCCAGGATCCAGCTAAGGCCGGATCTGACCGGAGGGCAGCAGGTCCACCACCACCAGAGGAAGACGCCGCAAGAGACAAACGCCGGAGCTATCCACCACCTGTGGCGAGCCAACGCCCGGCCACCGCCATGCGCAAGCCGCCCAGACCCCTGCCACAGAAGAACCAAACCGTCCTAGGTCCACCGCCGCCAGAGTCCACCATGCACCCCCACCCTTGCAGCCCCTCCACGCCGCCGCACACAGCCCGTGGCTTCGCCGCCAGGCGTAGCCGCCGCGCCCCGAGCCAGATCCAGACAGCCCCCACCCGGACCCCGCCGCCGCCAGAGCTGGCCGGCTTTGCCCACCAACATGTCGAGGCGGCGGCGAAAGGAGGGGGTGCGCCGCAGGTCGATCAAAATATCCAAACTCCTAGTCCACGTAACCCCTTGCGTACAAATATACTCGACACAAATATAACAAACTGTCCGCTGCTCGGCATTTGAGGGACTCTTTTCCACGTGTAGTATGTTGCTTGAGCCTAAACGTGAGCTGTAATTTTGTATTTACTCCCTCCGTTCCTAAATATTTGTCTTTCTAGAGATTTCAACAAGTGACTACATACAAAGTAAAATGAGTAAATCTACATTCTAAAATATGTCTACATACATCCGTATGTTGTAGTCCATTTGAATGTCTAGAAAGACAAATACTATTTAGGAACGGAGGGAGTATATGTGAGACTAGTGATTAGTTTGGTAAAATCTCTGTAGCTGACACAGTTCGCGGACTTGAATTTCGCGGTCAAAGTTGTTGTAGTATTATTGTTTGGAATTTCCTTTTTGTTCTTCCCTGATGATCAGGGGAGAGAGAATGCTCAAAACTTAATCATTAACTGCATTTCTATGCATTGCAAATTATTCTTTCCTTTTCTGTGAGTTCTTTCTTTTTTGAAACATTGAAACTTTTTCATGCATTTGTACAGGTTTGCTTAATTTGCACTTTTATGTAGTTACAATTATATTATATTAAATAAAAGCCCATCCCAATTTTGCTGTGTTTTTGTACCATGCTTGGTTGAATCATTTACGTTGTCCTTGATTCCTGGCCTTCTGGCGTGACAATTGCAGCAAAGAACAAGTCGGTAGCACGAGCGTGGGAGCAACGGATCTAGCTCCAGTGAATGAATCAATTCCAAATTGAGGTAGGAAGCAAGGAATCTAGCCGGTGTCCGGCACAACTTCTCTTAAAGCTTCTTCATTCATTCACGTGATCAATCAGCTCAGGTGCTCGATCTGTCTCCACGATCGAGGTTGCAGAGAAGAAGAAGAAGAAGAGTAGAAGCTAGGTAGGATGGACCCATCGTTGCACAAGGCGGCGGTGCAGGGGGGCGTGGCAAGCCTGAGGAAGCTGGTGGCGGAGCGCCCCGGCATTCTTAGTTCGAAGACCCCCCGGGGGAACACCGCGCTGCACATCGCCGCCGAGCTCGGCCACACCTACTTTGCTCAGGAGGCCCTCGGCGTGAACGATAGTCTGCTCTTGAGCAAGAACGCCGATGGCGACACGCCGCTTCACCTGGCATCCAGGGCGGGGCAGCTGGACGTGGTGGATCTGCTTATCAGCCGCGAAGGCGCATTGCCTGCGGAGCATCCGCACCCTCTGTTAATGTCCAACAAGGCCGGCGACACCCCGCTGCACGCGGCGGTGAAGCACGGCAGGAGTGCCATGGCGCTCAAGCTGTTGGACGCCGAGCCAGGCCGCAGCCACGCGCTCAACGTGGAGAAGCTGTCGCCGCTGCACATCGCCGCCCGGGAGGGCCTCGCCGACGTCGTGGCCAAGATCGTCAGCCAGCCCTGGGTCCACGAGAGGTATGACCCTTCCGACTCCGGCACCCCCCTGCACCAGGCCATCCTCGGCGGCCACACCCGTAAGTATACGTCACATGCATGCCTCTCCTAGTCTTTGATATGCTCCCCCCCATGTCGTCAGTCGGTGTTGTAGAATTACATAGTACAAATTTACTAGCGACCAAGCTGCAGGGGTGGTGGAGATTTTGCTGGAGGTGACGTGGATCCTGGATATAGGGCTGACGGACTCGAGCGAGAACAACCTCCTGCACTACGCGGCGCAGAAGAACAACGCGCGCCTGGTGAAGCTGTTAATCAACCGGAAGTCGGATCTCGCCTACAGGAGGAATCGGAAGCTCATGTCCCCGCTCCACGTTGCCGCCGACCACGGCTCAACAGAGGCAGTGAAAGAGATGCTGACGCGGTGCCCCGATGTGACGGAGATGGTTGATAGTATCGGCAGGAACGCGTTGCATGTGGCCATCGACAGCGACAAAGTGGACGTGCTCCGGTGCCTGCTCAAGTACGTGCGCGGCGTGGAGATTATCAACCGAGTCGACCACGGAGGCAACACGCCGCTTCATCTGGCCGCCTCGTTAAATCGAGCAGCGCTTGGCCTGGTGCTGCTCAAGAACCCCAGGGTGAACCCATGCGTTCTCAACAGGGACGGCCAAACCGCACGGAGAATTACCGAGAGGCATACAGTATCTGAGGATAGCATCACGGTAACGTTCTCCACTTATACTATCAGTTAGTACAAAGTTGAGTCACTTAATTTGGGAGAAGGGAATACATTTTTTTCTTCCGCATATCCCACTTTTGTATGTTAGCACTTGCATGTCATGTCTGCAGATATATGTATGTAATCATTCATTCCAGCAGGTATACTTCTGGAAGGAGCTAAAGATGCAAGAATCCATCAAATGCAAGGGGCAGCAGCTGCCTCCTGAAACAAAGGACTTCAGCCAGTACGTACAGCAAAGGATGGGGACCTACACCCTCGTGGCAACTCTCATCGCCACGGTGACCTTCTCTTCCACCTTCACCATGCCCGGCGGGTACGACCAGCAGAACGGCACCGCTCTTCTGGCGCACAGGATGGAATTCAAAGTGTTCGTCATCGCCAACACCCTGGCAATGCTAACCTCAATCGTCGTTGTCTTCGTCTTCATCTCGGCAAGAAGGGAGCAGCTGGGTCTTAGGACCCGCCAGGTCGTAGGGTGGAGCCATTGGCTCACAGTCATTGCTTGCCTCTCCATGGTCGCGTCCCTGACGACTTCTGTCTACCTCACCGTTGCCGCAACGTCCCTTTGGCTCGCGTGTGTGGTCATTGCAATGGGTTGCAGCACTCCTGTCGTGATGTTTCTCATCTTGGGCAAAGACTTGTTCTCCACGCCTGTGTAGACCTGTATATAGATGCATATAGTACGTAGAGAGCGCGTGTAAGAGCATCTCCAACAGCCGCGCTAAACTAGCGCCGCGCCGCAAAATAGGTCGTTTTAGCGCGCGCGCAACGCGTCAGGGCGCTCCAGCGGGCGCGCAAAAACGGCGCGCGCGCTAAAACGGGTTGGGCGCGCGGTCAAAAACACTTACCCGCGCGACGTATTTCTGTCGCCCACTACAGCGCGCGGCACACTCGAGCGCTCGCGCCCGCTCTTCCTCTCGCGCTTCCACCCCCGACCGGCCGCGCCGCCCGCGCACCCCGGCGACCGTCTCAGGCTTCCCCGGCCTATCCCCGCGCGCCCGCGCTTCCGCCCATCCCCTCCTAGTACCGCCGGCGCCTGCGCGCCTCCGTCGTCTGAGGAACAGCGCCCGAGCGCTCGCTGCCGCGCCGCGCCCGCAAGGTGTTTGACAAAACGCCTACAAGGTATGTATTGCTCAAACTTCATGAATTTGGTGCATGTTTTGAATTGTAGTTTTTATAGTATAGTATTGAACATTGTAGATGAGTTCGTCGTATGATTCTTCCGAAGAAGAATTTGATATGGAAGAGGAGGAGGATCTTGCAATGATCGTAGCTATGCATATCAATAAAAAACCGAAGCACGGTGGTTCGGTTATGGGTCGGGAGAAAATTTGGAGAGATAGGATTGATGCCCATAACAGATTGATGAAGAACTATTTCGTGGAGAATCCCACATACCTGGAGTCGTATTTTCGTCGCCGGTTTAGGATGAGCACCGACTTGTTCAGGCGCATTGCAGAGAAACTAGCGAGCCATGACCGGTTTTTCCAGCAAAGGAGGAATGCCGCCGGAGAGCTCGGGCATAGCACTTTTCTGAAGGTGACAGCCGCTTTGCGTATGTTGGCATACGGTATCCCGGCTGATCTAGTTGATGATCATTTGGCTATGGGTGAGAGCCAAGCCATCATGTGTGTCAAGCGCTTTGTAGTGGAAATTGTGCAAGTGTTTGGCGAGGAGTATTTGAGATCTCCCACTGCTGAAGACGCCGCAAGGCTATTGGCGATGAACAAAGCGCGCGGCTTTCCTGGCATGCTTGGCTCAATAGATTGCATGCATTGGAGTTGGAAGAATTGTCCAAAGGCATGGCATGAGCAATTCCACGGCCAAAAAAAGGGTTCCACTATAATCCTTGAAGCGGTGGCCGATCGGGAGACTTGGATTTGGCATGCATTCTTTGGAATGCCTGGATCTTTGAATGATATCAATGTTGTCAACCAGTCACCACTGATGAATAAGATTGCAAACGGTGAGTTGCCACCTGTGCAGTTTGTAGCAAATGACCGTACGTACAACTATGATTATTATCTAGCGGATGGCATCTATCCAAAGTGGCAAACCTTCGTGAAGCCGTTGAAAAAACCGGAAGGTAAGAAAAATCTTGATTTCCACAATGCTCAGGCGGCGGCTAGAAAAGATGTGGAGAGAGCATTTGGGATTTTGCAAGCCCAATTTGCTATTGTGAGAGGACCGGCAAGATTTTGGGATCAAAAAATGCTTTGGTACATCATGCACGCTTGTGTGATCATGCACAACATGATCATCGAGAATGAGCGTGGCCAAGATTTAGACTACTCACATTATGAGCTCTTGGGACATCCTGTGCGAGTGCGGCGGAGGGCTGAAAGGGTAGCCCGTTTTGTTGCCTCTTATCATGCCATTCGGCGTCCCGCAACGCACAAGGAACTTCAGAATGATCTAATTGAAGAGTGGTGGGCATGGCATGGACGGCAAAGAACATGATGCTATCTGCACTCGACATTGTATTGTTCATGAACTATTTGTTGTGTTGTAATAATTTATTTTAAACTATTTGTTGTTGTACTGAACGATAAACTATTTGTTTGAGTTGTAATGATTTATTTTGAACTATTTGTTATTGATTTTTATTTTGTTTGTTTGATCATTTTTGCTCATCTTCTTTGAAATGTACATGTGGTTTGTGCGGCGCGCGCTGTATTTTTGCGCCCTGCTGGAGTGGCGCGCGCGCTGCATTATAGCGCCGCTGCTGGAGCCAGCGCAGGCGGGCACGCAAAACCAGCCGCAGCGCGCGCGCTAACAGGTTTTTTGCGCGCGGCGCTTTAGCGCGGCTGTTGGAGATGCTCTAACTAGCTACAACGGATGTTGTTACGCTTGCTGGGATACATCTGATTAACTGTTTTGGAAGCACCTATGCATGGCTCACGTGCCTGAAATATTTTGTTGCCTCATTCGATTTTTTGTTTCCACCACACCGCACCGTTGGCCTGCTGAGCATGACACGGGAGGGGAGCCTGCTAGCGCACTACTCCACGCTGGATTTTGCACCATGCACGGGAGGTTCCATGCATGGTCCAGCCGTTCATTTTGGCGCCGAGATTCCCGCCCGAAATGTCAGGACAAAATATTCTACCTAAAGCTTTTACCTTGGCACTCCTCTGTAAAATACAGCCCCAACTCTGTCAGATATGCCAAGGAAGCGTTCATCAGCAAAGATAGAGGAACAGGGGTACGCCGCTCGTGTGGGTCCAGCAACACAAGAGTGATTCCTCTTCACCCATCCACTACCTTGTGCAGAAACATTATTCCGCCATTGCTGCCAGATACCTTCCTCCTCCTCCCATCCTCCACCACGGAAAAGCTGTTTGTGCAAATCTCGGATATTTATCCAGGAAGCAATGTGTTTTCTATCGTTTGATGCCCGAGGACATGAAATAAGTTTTGAAGTGTTCGTGTGTACTCCAACTACTTCGACCAGATTTCGTATTGGAATTCTTTTGAGTTCTGCCCAGATCCAATCCCTGCTGCACTCTTACGGTATTTCATTTTCTTCTTTTAACTATACTAACACAAATGTCCGTGCGTTGCAACGGGAGAACAAAAATCATAACGCTCTTTAACCAAGTAGCCATGGGCTAAAACATAAAAAAAATGTGAAAATAAATATTATGACTCACCTAATCACAATTTGCCTTTAGTATACTGGAGACACACTATCTGGGTAAGATCCCAGCCAACACACAGTGTGTTGCTGTGAGCGACTAAGAGCGGCGAGCTCATGGCCAGCTTGAACTTGCAAACGAGCCACCTCCTTGATCAGTACTTCTCTTCCCTAGACTAAGGCAGGCTCACTTGACGCAATGAGTGGCTGCTTAATTACAATGCATAAAGTGACACATGATAAAGTCCAGCTGTATATATAGTTATGAAAGGAAGAATACTCCCTCTCTCAATTTACAGGGCGTGCGCGTACCCCTAGGTCGTCAATTTGACCAACCTAATACAAGTCATATATTACAAAAAATATATCAATATAAACTTCAGATGTTCTATTTTCAAAAGGTATAATTTTTGTGTTATATAGTTTATATTAGGGTGATAAAATTGGCAACCTAGGTATACACGTAGGACTTGTAAACCGAGACGGAGGGAGTAAAACAGGTAGCATGCCGCGTTATTAATAAGGCTAGTCATAGTGGGGAGTAACTTAGACTAGTAACATACATATGTTACTAGTCCATGTTACCACCTTCATAGTGGGAAGTGTCATAGGTGTAATAACATGCATATCTTTATTTATTGTTTTGTAGACTCATTTTGTATTGAAAACCGCTATGTGATGGTAACATATTATGTTACTCTATTTGTCTCTCTCCTCTTTAATTACATGACACGTCATCTTTTTTGCTTATGTGGCATCTATGTTACTACTTATGTTACTCCCACTATGACTAGCCTAAGACTACCCACAATAAGAGTAACATAGGTAAAATAGATGATGTGGCATGTAATTAATAAAAAAAAAGAGACATGTGGTAACATAGCTAGTTACTGTAACATCACACATATCAAGAAAAGATGAGTCTACAACCTAATAAATGAAGTGATGCATGACACGACACACATGTTACTACCCATTATGGAGGTAGTAACATGGACTAGTAACATATGCATATTACTCCCTCTGTAAACTAATATAAGAGTGTTTAGATAACTAAAGTGGTGATCTAAACGCTCTTATATTAGTTTACGGAGGGAGTACTACTCTAAGTTACTGCCCACTGTGACTAGTCTAAGAGGTCAATCTGTAGATTTATATACTACATATCCTATTTCCGACTCCGTTTCATTTTTGTGGGTTTTCTGAGTTTTTCTTGCAAGGTTAATCTGGCCAATGGGGTGGATAATTAATAGGGCATTTGGCCGGGTGTACTTCGGGGTGGATCTAACTATTTTGCATGGATGTGTGGCATTTCTTTTCTCTATTTTTGTTTGGTTGTGCGCCTGACCATGTGATGCATTGATTGCTTTTGCTGTTTTTTTTTTGAGATAGCATGCAACAACATGTTCCATTGGGATTTACATATGAGGTTGTACATTTTTTCTTTGTCTGCGTAGAATATGCGGTAGATATTTTTGGATTTGTGAGCAGGTTACATAAAGCGTCCTCGATAGGTTGCGACGTGTCATTGTTTTCAGAAAAAAATTTGGTTTAAGTCGGTTCAATTCGATCCTCCTCAATTTTCTAGGTACTCTCCGGAAAACTCCACCACAGTTTGATCCTCGATCTTATTGGTACTCTTTGAAAAACTCGACCAATGTACGATCCTATAAGAAGACTTCATCGCCTGCTTCCTCCCACCACCATCGTCTGCTTCCCCCTCCCGCATCATACGCGCGAGTTGCAAAAGGTAGCGCGTGCGGCATTGACAACCAGCGTTGGGAAGTCGTCCTCAACCCTGCATAACTCGCACCTGCATCCCGCGCTCGCCGATGTCGTCATGGGCTCCCAGCCTCCTCACCACCACGTCGATCAGCGGGGAGAGATGGTGCTTGGCGAGCCCGAGCGCTATCATGGCCGCGTTGCACGCGGCGCTGGGCAGCGAGCTGGTCGAGATGTCAGTGGAGGGAGCACGGTGCTGATGTTTGCTTACTCGCCAACAATGATGGGCTTTCGCACCGCCATCTACTAGATGGAGGCTGACGACTCCTTGTCGATCAAACACGCCGAAACCCGTCGTCGTTTGTGTGGGAATACACGCGCACGTACAAGCGTACAACAACTGCTGGATTTATTCACATGGAGGCTAGCTAGCTATGTACTCCCTCCGTTCCAAAATATAAGTCTTTGTAAAGATTTCAAATGGACTACCACATATGAATGTATATAGACATATTTTAAAGTGTAGATTCACTCATTTTACTTCGTATGTAGTCATTTGTTAAAATCTCTAGAAAGATCTATATTTAGGAATGGAGGAAGTACTAACCAGTGGAGCCGACGCACCCGTGCACTGCAAACGACGAGCTCGATGGTGCTAGGAAGGCAGGCGTGAGTAAAGAAATAATTAGTGGAAGCCCAGAAGTGGTTCGGCGAGCTCAACCAACCAAGGCCAGAAGCCCGAAGCTTCCACTCCAACCAAGCCAAAAAGGAGTATGGCAGCAGAGCCATCTACCCATTGGTGATGAAGATGAACTCCGAAGATGCTCACCAAGAAAACGTGATGATATCTAGCTTGTATCATTAATAGTCCATGACTTATGACAACCATAGCAAATTGATGGTGAACTCCTGAATGAACTTATGTAACTGTTTATTAATTAGCATATCACACGTTGTTCCATAAAGTAACAGCATCCAATTCCAAATAAGCTTTATGAGTTCTTTAATAAAAGAAAACCTACTTAACTAATCTTAGGAGCACTTTGATGATGAAAACTGAAGTCTCACCGGAAGTATGCTGCCAGTATGCTTGCCAGGCAGTTCTTCAGCATTTTTAGTCTTTCCAATATGAAGGGAAATACTGGAAGATGCCAACATGTTTGCCCCACAGTTTGTAGTTATGGGCATTACAACACTATATAGGTCAGCCATTCCATGGGAAATAAAAAAAGCTAAGAAAGACTATGAAAAAACACTGGAGCAATTCAGATACTACAACTTGGCACTAATAAGAGGTGTGGTAACCAATAGCTTTCATCAACTACTCCTCACCTGCAGGCGTCTTACTCCAAGATTGATAGTGAAAAGTGCATACCATTTCCTTTCATTAAAGTAATTGGACAAGAACCAGTAGAAAAAAATGATTCATATATCCACTAATGTGCTTTGCTATGCAGCTAGGATCTTGGAACATAACCAAAAATCCGCTTCGGTAGACCCCCCCTACAAACCGTATAAAGGGTAATAAAAACTCTGTAATTATGCACAAAATAGGCCTTCAAATTCTGTAATTATCCTGCCCATGTCTCCTTTAATTCTGGAGGACGAGGTTATGAGTTCGACCCCTTGTGCTAGTTTTCTTAAATTTTCTAGTATTTTTACCTCACGCGCGCTCAAATGGCAAGTGGCCTCCCTCCTGATGGGCCGGCCCAGTTGTGCACCGTATCCGTGCTCGGTAATTACTCAAAAAAAAAACTCGAAGGTGATGTACTTCCAAAATGACCATCGTACCCTTTATTATGAAGGGGTATGAGATAATCTTAACCGTTAATGTGTTTAAGGGGGGGTCTACCGAAGCAGAAGTGAAATAATAATGCACAGAAGATTTCAAATAATAGTCATTTGCTCCATGTTTCGAGAGAGGAGCTTCTATGAAGGTGACCATCAAATGCCTGTCATTGTAAGTAATATACATACTTCAGTGTTGCAGCACCACCATTCTTGCATAGCTCGCCAACACAATAATAAATTCAGATTATGCACAAAATAGACCTTCAAATTCTGTAATTATTGTGACGCTCCCGATTTAACCATACACTAATCATGCATGCAAATGTGTACGACCAAGATCAGGGACTCACGGGAAGATATCACAACACACCTCTAGACACAAATAAATAATACAAGCTTTATATTACAAGCCAGGGGCCTCGAGGGCTCGAATACACAAGCTCAAAAACACAAGAGTCAGCGGAAGCAACAATATCTGAGTACAGACATGAGTTAAACAAGTTTGCCTTAAGAAGGCTAGCACAAAAGCAACATGATCGAAAAGACAAGGCCTCCTACCTTGGAGCTTCCTAACTACTCCTGGTCGTCGGCGGCCGTCACGTAGTAGTAGGCACCCTCGGGGTAGTAGCAGTCGTCAAAGGTGGCATCTGGCTCCTGGACTCTGCCATCTGGTTGCAACAACCAGAAAGAAAGAAGGGGGAAAAGGGGGAGCAAAGCAACCGTGAGTACTCATCCAAAGTACTCGCAAGCAAGGATCTACACTACATATGCATCGGTATCAATGAAAGGGGTAGTATTTGTGGACTAACTGTAGAATGCCAGAATAAAGAGGGGGAGAAGCTAGTCCTATCGAAGACTAGCAACTTCTGGAAACCACCATCTTGCAGCCGTAGAAGGGGGTACAAAATAGCATATTATAGTTATCAAGCATGTTGTAGCATTAAAATCCAGAGATCCTTCATCGACTCCCTGCGAGAAAGCAATCCCGGAGCCACATATCCATTTCATATCTCAGCATCTAGTTCTAGTTGTATCGATCGGGATACAACTCCGAGCGTCCGTAACCGGGGACACAGCTATTCGAATAGATCAATATTCCATGCAGGGGTGCACGAACTTACCCAACACGCTCGATCAACCCCGACCGGACACACCATCAGGTCGTGCCCTCCCTCGGTAGATCAACATGCCGTAGCCCTACCTAGGCATCATTAGGGACGTCAGCACGTCGGTCTACATCCTAAGCGCGCAGGGGTCTTGGGCCCATCGCCCTTTGCACTCCTGCACGTTACTACACGGCCAGTGAGCAGACCTAGACCCCTTATACAAGCGAGGCGTTCCAGTCCAACCCGGCGCGCGCTGCCAAGTCGCTGACATCTGATGAGCTTCGGCTGATGCATACGCCACAGAGTGCCCATACTTATTCCCGCGTGGTGGTTAGTGCGAAAAGTACTCGGATCAAAATCCAAACCGTTAGTCGGGGGTTGAAGATGGCGTCAACCCGCGTGTTGTGGTGGCTCCTGGCACGAAGAGGTGGTTGGGGACGGAGTTGGAGACGACGGCGGACCTCGTGGACGTGCCGGCGAGGTGCGGGGGAGGCGGTGGCCACGAGCTTAGTGGAGCTCGTCCATGGCGACGCTCGGGTGAGGAAGAAACATAGGAGAGAGGGGAGAGGTGCGTGGGCGAGTGGCGACCTAGGGTTGGCAGGGGCGTCGCCGGTGACCTTATCCGCGTGGGACGACAGCAAATGGCCGACACGTGGCCATCCCGGCCATGTGCGGCCGCACGGCATCCCCATGAATAGAGGTGGAGGGAGAGAGGGGCGCCTGGTGGGCTGGGCCCGCTGGGCCTTAGGCCAGAGGCTAGGTAGGCCCTTTTATCTTTGCTGTTTTTTTGCTTTTCTCTTTTATTTAAAAAAGAGACAACTAGGAAAAAGGTTTGGGCTAGCTAGCAAAAGACTTTGAAAAAAATGTGGGACTAGGCCACTTAAATTCTTTGTAGTGTTTGGCACTGCCACAAAAAGTTTGAGGGGCAACTGAACCCATTTGGATTTTCCACAAATAAAATAGCATTTTAAGATGCTAAAATGGCACTATTTTAATTGCTATAGTCCATCTTGGTTTGGAGGTGATATTGTTTTCCTTAACAATCATTTTTTATGGAATTTTGGCTAAATGATGAACTATTTTGCAGCAACTTTGGTGCAACTTCATATTTCACTTGCTAATTGAATTTGATTCCAAAGTGGGATTTCAAATGATATTTGAATGAAAGGTGATCAAGAACTATTTAGCAAAGTGATTAGCTTAATCACAGAGGGTTACTGTAGCATGACATCGGGGGTGTTACAAATCTCCAAGAAATGTCATCCCAAGATTTAAGAGGTGGAGTAAGGAGGAAAGGTTTGATTATGAAATCCTAGAGAGTCTTGTAGGTCTTGGTTGCTCTTCTCGAAGAGGTTGATCCATAGCGTTGATGTCTTCATTTCTCTACATCAATGCATCATGACGAAGTCGTCATCCTTCCTTTAGGATGTTCATCGTACTTGCGGAAAAGACAAGAAAAATAACTCGGGAAGGATGGAGCTCGACACATGTTAGGTACCTGAGGGCTATCTCAGTGAACAAGGCATAGAGGCATCTCTCAAGTTGAAATCCAAGAAAGACATCGAGAGCAAATTAAGAAGGTGCAATAAGAAGTTTCAAGCGGGTTGGTCATCGTTTGTTGTTTGGAACAGACTGCGAAAGGGATTCAGAGCAACGTGAATAATATTGCATGGATACCAAAATAGATCTGTAGGAAGGTGGCTCGTGAATTACATATGAAGCTAGTGTGATGAATAACTTTGGCAACAAGGGTGTAAAGGATATAGTCAGGTTTCGATCCTATGGAACTGTTGGTTATGGGCCCACCATGTGGGTTAAAGGTAAGAAGGGCGGGCGTTGACCTCTTGCACAGTCAGGGTGGCAAGGCATGTTAGAGGATAGCCTGTCGGTTATGTTGGAAATAACGTTGGTACCAAGGGCGAGGGACGAAGAGAAACATTTTCCTGCTCGTTGAAACAAGGCAGACCATTAGGCAAAGTTCTCGTCCACCGGCGGTTATTGAAATGTTAACAACAATAGTAAAGGGGTCTTACTGACAGAGTTGTACACCGAGATGCTTACATAAGCAGGGAATTATTACTGTTAGATCTCATAAATCACAAGAAAGGTTAAAGAAAACAATGGAAAGGAAAATGTGTTTATACACAAGATTTAGGAGTGTATCTTTTCCCAAGGAAAAGTAGAGCATGATATTGATACATCTCCAACGTATCTAATTTTCCAAACACTTTTGCCCTTTTTTTGGACTCTAACTTGCATGGGACTCACGCTGTTTTCAGCAGAACTGCCATGATGTTGTTTATTGTGCAGAAAACAAAAGTTCTCGGAATGACCTGAATATCCACGGAGATAAGTTTTGGAAAATATAAGAAATACTAGCGAAACAATCAAGGCCAGGGGGCCCACACCTTGTCCACGAGGGTGGGGGCGCGCCCTCCCCTGGGCGCGCCCCCTGTCTCATGGGCCCCCTGACGCTCCATCGACCTCAACTCCAACTCCATATATTCTGTTTCATGGAGAAAATAATCAGAGTGAAAGTTTCATTGCGTTTTACGATACGGAGCCGCCACCAAGCCCTAATCTCTCTCGGGAGGGCTGATCTGGAGTCCGTTCGGGGCTCCGGAGAGGGGGATTCGTCGCCATCGTCATCATAACCATCCTCTATCACCAATTTCATGATGCTCACCGCCGTGCGTGAGTAATTCCATCGTAGGCTTGCTGGACGGTGATGGGTTGGATGAGATTTACCATGTAATCAAGTTAGTTTTGTTAGGGTTTGATCCCTAGTATCCACTATGTTCTGAGATTGATGTTGCTATAACTTTGCTATGCTTAATGCTTGTCACTAGGGTCCGAGTGCCATGATTTCAGATCTGAACCTATTATGTTCTCATGAATATATCTGAGTTCTTGATCCTCTTGCAAGTCTATAGTCACCTATTATGTGTTATGATCCGATAACCCCGAAGTGACAATAATCGGGATACTTCTCGGTGATGACCATAGTTTGAGGAGTTCATGTATTCACTATGTGTTAATGCTTTGTTTCGGTTCTCTATTAAAAGGAGGCCTTAATATCCCTTAGTTTCCACTAGGACCCCGCTGCCACGGGAGGGTAGGACAAAAGATGTCATGCAAGTTCTTTTCCATAAGCACGTATGACTATATTCGGAAGACATGCCTACATTACATTGATGAACTGGAGCTAGTTCTGTGTCACCCTATGTTATAGCTATTACATGAGGAATCGCATCCGACATAATTATCCATCACTGATCCAATGCCTACGAGCTTTTCGCATCTTGTGCTTCGCTTATTTACTTTTCCGTTGCTACTGTTACAATTACTACAAGACTATTATCTTTACTTTTGCCACTGTTACCATTACTATCATACTATGTTGCTACTAAATACTTTGCTGTAGATACTAAGTTATCCAGGTGTGGTTGAATTGACAACTCAATTGCTAATACTTAAGAATATTCTTTGGCTCCCCTTGTGTCGAATCAATAAATTTAGGTTGAATACTCTACCCTCGAAAGCTGTTGCGATCCCCTATACTTGTGGGTTATCAGAAATACATGTTAGATCGACAAGTACATCACCATTTGGAGAAAGGGGCAAGGTAATTCATGATGTTATCCATACAACGGTGATTGGATAATAGAGCAGGAAACATTTGGCAATGCACTTCCAATGTTCTTGTTGTTGTTTGGTGTACCACAGTCATGCTTCGAGGTAACATTAACATGGTGTTTCAAGCAAGATTGAATCTGAAGGTCACAAGAAGTACAAAGGAACAATTCCAAGAATGTCAAGGAATGTAGGATATAACCAAAACATGACCAACTCTGTAGTGGCAGGATGTCAAGGATGGTGTCGATGACAACAAAAATCATCGACGGACAAGGATGGTATTTCTCCTCAAGAATTCGATTGATATCTTAGAACAAGGCAGTATATTGATGGTGATCACGACAAATTTTGTCGAGAGGCTCTATGAAGATGCCATCGAGTAGCAACAACATCAAGCAAAAGGAATGATGAAGCGAAGGCTATTTGAACCAAGGATACGACACAATCTCGGATTCAAGCTTGTTGTTCAAGGTGCAATGATAAGATGAGAAAGATCGACATAAGCTTCGCTCATCGTCGAAAAGTTGTGCTCCGAGAATAAGGACCAGGTAGCACAGTTTAAATTAGCACGGTAATGGTATAGCCGATCAGGCTAGGAATGATGTGACGGAGTATCACTCCAATTAAGAATTTACAAGAGGTAGTGCAATGACGCAATATTCCCGAGATAACATGAGGCAATACTTGAAGTTAGATCAAATTAGAGGTTGGCCAGGTGAAATGACTTGCAGGAGACAAGTATTTTAACTTGTCCGGGAAATGGAATTAAGGAGAAACTATGGTCGGAACCACAATTATGAATGATCAAACAACCAATACAAGATGAACTTATAACAAGGGGTAATTATTTTTGCGAGAAACTTCCATGATAAGTTCTACATTGGTTCCATGGGCATGGACACAAAGGTTCAAGGTTGACTCCCACTTCTTCAATGTGTAACCTTTCATTCACTCCTCGTTTTCGAAGAATTTGTAGTGCGAAAGATTTATCTGGTGAAGCACTAGAAGAGTATGACTCCCATCTCTTTCGAGTTCACACGGAATAGGGAAGACATAGGTTCAACCCGTAGGGGTGTCTTAGGAACATATACCACTAACTTCCAGAGCATATAACATCAGCTCACTAGTAGAGCATGGTTGACAATAAGCAGAGGATACAATTTACCGAAGGCAATATGTACCAGGGGAAGAGCGCACAAGATTTTGAATATGAAGGACATTGCCGGATAATAATCCAACAAAGGATTTATCGGTCCTCAATGGATCTGATGTGAGTATCAGTATTCAATCAGAAGAGCAAAGAATACAAAGGCATCAGATTATAGAAATAGCTGAATAATTCAGCGTTCAAGTTGAAGGGAACTAGGTGGACAATCAATTACAACATGATTGGCCGAGACCCAACTCATGTCCAGAATGACGTATGAGGAGGAAGGTCAAATTTCAGGGTTTGACTGATGATTGCGAGAAATCGCAACATAATGAATCAATAGGCTCAGGATGACAATGACAAATGATGTTAATGAATATTGCCGAACATATGGATTAACCATAATGCAGGCAGACAAGACTTTCGGGAGCACTAGGCTGCAGAGGATCTTTGGGAGATCGAATTGCATTCGAAGGATTTTGTGAGATATATGATCAACTGGGGATGAATGAATCCCCGATAAGTGTGAGAATTATTCTTAGGGGTATTCAGGCCGAAAAGAGCTGCAAGGCAGTCGGAAAAAGGATTCTCAAAAGTCGAAGAATACTTTTGGGTATCTTGTAATAACAAGAACAACTAGGGATGGAAGTATGAACAACGAGGGTATGCAATTATCCATAAGGATTCAACGGTATTAAGGGATTGCAAAAGAAATGAACACAAGTTCTCGGGAGTAGATCGGAGAGTATCTTCGAAGTCTTCTGGTGAAGCAGGCAACCATCCAGAATGAAGGGGCTCTTCGGGGAAAGTCGTTACGAGAACCTAATGTGGTTAGTAAATTCATTCAACCCGAATAGAAGAGAGAACAAAGTCCCGGAGTAAGGATCGAGGAGTAAAAGATCCTAATACCACCCAATGGTGACGTGGGCCCATAAGCCACACATCCAAGTTAGTAAATCGGTTTTCAAACACTAGACTTAACTTCGGCCAAGGAGTTGGAAAGGGGGGTTCCTACAGGCAGTCGGCTCTGATACCAACTTGTGACGTCCCCGATTCGACCGTACACTAATCATGCACGCAAATGTGTACGACCAAGATCGTGGACTCACGGAAAGATATCACAACACAACTCTAGACACAAATAAAATAATACAAGCTTTATATTACAAGCTAGGGGCCTCGAGGGCTCGAATACACAAGCTCGAAAACACAAGAGTCAGCGGAAGCAACAATATCTGAGTACAGACATGAGTTAAACAAGTTTGCCTTAAGAAGGCTAGCACAAAAGCAACATGATCGAAAAGACAAGGCCTCCTTCCTGGGAGCCTCCTAACTACTCTTGGTCGTCGGCGGCCGTCACGTAGTAGTAGGCACCCTCGAGGTAGTAGCAGTTGTCAAAGGTGGCATCTGGCTCCTGGACTCTGTCATCTGGTTGAAACAACTAGAAAGAAGAAAGAAGGGCGAAAAGGGGGAGCAAAGCAACCGTGAGCACTCATCCAAAGTACTCGCAAGCAAGGATCTACACTACATATGCATCGGTATCAATGATGGGAGTACAGAATAGCATAATATAGTTATCAAGCATGTTGTAGCATTAACGCCTAGAGATCCGTCCTCGACTCCCTACGAGAAAGCAATCCCGGAGCCACATATGCATTTCATATCTCAGCATCCACTTCTAGTTGTATCGGTCGGGATACAACTCCGAGCATCTATAAACGGGGACACGGCTATTCGAATAGACCAATCTTCCCTGCAGGGGTGCACCAACTTACCCAACACGCTCGATCAACCCTGGCCGGACACACCATCAGGTCGTGCCCACCCTCGGGGGATCAACATGCCGCAGCCCTACCTAGGCATCACCAGGGACGCCAGCACACCGGTCTACATCGTAAGCGCGCAGGGGTCCTGGGCCCATCGCCCTTTGCACTCCTCCATGTTACGTACACAGCCGGTGAGCAGACCTAGCCCCCTTATACAAGCGAGGCGTTCCAGTCCAACCCGGCGCGCACCGCTAAGTCGCTGACGTCTGATGAGCTTCGGCTGATGCATACGCCATAGAGTTCTCATACTTATTCCCCGTGGTGGTTAGTGCAAAAAGTACCCAGATCAAATATCCAAACCGTTAGTGTCTTGGAAGTGCGGTAACGAGCAGAGACTCACGATCAAGTGAACCCGTCGCCCCATCTCATGGACTTACGGCAAGGGCTAAGAATGCCCGGCCGTGCCACACAATTATCTCTCGGGTAACTTCCAGGTCAACCCGACTTCACATCACTTGCGGGTACCCCTCGGGGCCGACCCGATGTCATCATGGTCCTGTGGTAAGTTTTAGTAACCGCGTGTCCAAAACAGCAAGGGGGAAACCCGAGGAATCACCCTCAATGGATTCCCACTCGATGTAACCATCAAGGTGGACTTGGAGGAATCACCCTTGATGGTCCACACTTGAGGGGTGGCACGGCAGAGTCGTTAGCGGGAATGGTGAAGGAGGAATCACTCTTGATGACCACGACCGAATATTTACACTACAGGGTTAACATCAGAAGTGCTGACGAGGTATCACCCCCGGCACTCGATAATAACTCTGTAGAGTCGTACAACTAAGGGGGGTGATGTGCGGTGTCGGGGCCTGGACGTCGATCATGTTGATCGAGTCATCTGGTGATCCAACGAGGGCAACAGGGACAAGGTGGGGGTCACTGGTGGGTCATCAACCAACCTATACTAAGCAGTTTAGGATAAATAGGTAAGGTATGAAAGCAGGTAACAAGAACAGGCTATGCATCAAAATAGGATCATACAAAAAAACAGTAGTAGTTCTAATGCAAGCATAAGAGAGAAGGGAATGGGCGATATCGGAATGATCAAAGGGGGTTGGCTTGCCTGGAAGCTCTGCTACAAAGGAACTGTCGTCGGTGACGTAGTCGATCACGAGGGCATCATCGGTCTTGGGGTCTATCGGAGAGAAGAGGGGGAAGAAACAGTAAATACACAACAAATATATGCAACACAGAGTATGCTATGCTACGGTGCAGTGCAGGGTTGCCTAAAGATATGTCTAAGTCATATTAGTTATTTTAGGATTTAAGTTGGATTTATTAACAGGTGTGTATGCACTATTCATCTACCGGAAACATATTAAAAGTTACAGGTTCACCTCCGTAGAGGGTCCTGACATGGAAACAAACGACATGATTGGATTCGTCTTGTCGTTTTGAGCAACTTTCACGTATAAAGCTTTTCGATCTGAGCTACGGTTTATTTTCTACGAATTTTTAAAGGGTAAACTATTTTCTGGAATTTTTTATTAACAGAAATACATTATGACGTCAGCATGACGTGTGGATGACGTCAGCAGGTCAACTGGTCGTCTGACCAGGTCAAACCTAACTTGTGGGGTCCAGCGGGACCCACATGTCAGCATTTGTTAGTTAACAGAGTTTAATTTTAAACTAAACGGGGTTAATTAGGCAGTAGGCCCCACATGTCACAGGCTATTTAACTGGTTAGATTAGGTCAGTGGCTGTAGCGCCAAGTCAGCATAGTTGAACGGGGTCAATGGGTTAGCTGGGCCCAATGGGACCCACTAGCAGTGGCCCAGGGGTGGACCCCACACGACGCCAGCTCAATGGAGCCGCCGGAGTGGCTCCGGTGAGCTCGTGCGCGGCGGCCGAACACCGACGTGGTCGGAAATCGCCTACGGTTAACGGTTTCACGCGATTTTTCTTGCGTTGGAACAAGTGGAGCAGCGCGCATGCGATGGTGGCCGTGGCTCGAGCTAGGACGCCCCGCAGCGCTGCCGGCGACGATGTTTGCGGCGACCGGAGCTCCGGCGAGATGGGAAGAGAGGCTGCGAGGCACGACGAGTGGCACAGAGGGGCGCGTTGGACTCCTTGGGGCTCCAAGATCTCGGCTGCATGTTCTAAAACGAGCCAAGCTCGCGGTGTCCGCGGCGGTGAGCTAAATCGTGGTGACGAGCTCGGCCATCCATGGCGGTAGCAGCCGGGAGCACGTGAACGCGGCGCGAGGAAAGAGGAAAGACGCAGACGCTCACCGGGGTCCTGCAGGTGTGCCTAGAAGGATCGGGGAGGGCTAGACGTAGTCGGAATTGCCGCCGAGGTCACGGTGGCCGGGGGTTGAAGATGGCGTCAACCCGCGTGTTGTGGTGGCTCCCGGCTCGAAGAGGTGGTCGGGGACGGAGTTGGAGACGACGGAGGACCTCGTGGATGTGCCGTCGAGGTGCGGGGGCGGCGGTGGCCACGAGCTTAGCGGAGCTCGTCCATGGCGACGCTCGGGTGAGGAAGAAACAGAGGGAGAGAGGGGAGAGGCGTGTGGGCAAGTGGCGATCTAGGGTTGGCAGGGGCGTCTCCGGTGACCTTATCCGCGCGGGACGGCAGCGGATGGCTGGCACGTGGCCATCCCGGCCATGTGCGGCCGTACGGCGTCCACGGCGTCCCCGTGAACAGAGGTGGAGGGAGACAGGGGCTCCTGGTGGGCTGAGCCGCGCTGGGCCTTAGGCCAGAGGCTAGGTAGGCCCTTTTGTCTTTGCTTTTTTTTTGCTTTTCTCTTTTATTTAAAACAGAGACAACTAGGAAAAAGGTTTGGGCTAGCAAAAGACTTTGAAAAAAATGTGGGACTAGGCCACTTAAATTCTTTGTAGTGCTTGGCACTACCACAAAAAGTTTGAGGGGCAATTGAACCCATTTGGATTTTTCACAAATAAAATATCATTTTAAGATGCTAAAATGGCACTGTTTTAATTGCTATAGTCCATCTTGGTTTGGAGGTGATATTGTTTTCCTTAACAATCATTTGTTATGGAATTTTGGCTAAATGATGAACTATTTTGCGGTAACTTTGGTGCAACTTCATATTTCACTTGCTAATTGAATTTGATTCCAAAGTGGGATTTCAAATGATATTTGAATCAAAGGTGATCAAGCACTATTTAGCAAAGTGATTAGCTTAATCATAGAGGGTTAATATAGCATGACACTGGGGGTGTTACAATTATCCTGCCCATGTCTCCTTTAATTCTCGAGGACGAGGTTATGAGTTCGACACCTTGTGCTAGTTTTCTTATTTTTTCCAGCATTTTTACCTCGCGCGCGCTCAAACGGCAAGTGACCTCTCGCCTGATGGGCCGGCCCAGTTGTGCACCGTATCCATGCTCAGTAAGTACTCGAAAAAAAACTCGAAGGTGATGTACTTTCAAAATGACCAGTGTACCCTTTAATGTGTTTAAGGGGGGTCTATCGAAGTAGAAGTGAAATAATAATGCACAGAAGATTTCAAATAATAGTCATTTGCTCCATGTTTCCAGAGAGGAGCTTCTAAGGTGGCCATCAAATGCCTGTCATTGTAAGTAATTACATACTTCAGTGTTGCAGCACCACCGTTCATGCATAGCTCTCCAACACAATAATAAATTCAGATTATGCACAAAATAGACCTTCAAATTCTGTAATTATCCTGCCCATGTCTCCTTTAATTCTATCTTTGAAATGCAGTGCAAACAATCACTAATTTCTTGTAGAAGATTAAATCCTGCGAAGATCGATGAATTAACAGAAAATTCTATGCTCTGAGCACAGCGCAAGAAAAGGCAGATGTGCATCTTTAATCCAATTAAACAAGAGGCTGAAGTCTGTTGTTTGTCTAAACTGTCATGTTTTAGTTAATAGTAAACTCGATATGTTCCTCTATAAACTTGCATACTACACTCTTAACTTTTGTAGTCATCAAAGAGCTCCCTGGTAATCTTCCTAAGGGTATATTGAAAAGATAAAATAGCTTTCTTCCTTGAATTGTCACCGCTGAATAAAGTCAATAGCATGTAACTAAAAAAGTGTTGCTAATAGGCTATCTACTTCAAGGCTACCCATGCACTGATTATGTAGAATGTACACTTGTTAATTAAACGACAGAACTGCAAGCTCAAGCCACTGCCGCATGCTTCTGATATCCGAACCTGTATTGTGGCCTCTGCTGCTTCATACATATGTGCTAGATTTATGTCCACCGCCCCGCCCTCACCACAGAGCCGTCGCGTGAAGGCCATGTTGATCGGCGGGTCCATGTCGCTGAAGCTGACGGCCCCGTCAATGAGCTGTAGGTCATCTTCTTCTCTTTCTCCAATCTTGATCCTCATGTCGAACTCAACCAGCACAGGAGATGTCATTTCAATGCCTCTCTTGGGGCCAGACATTTGTATCAACCAATCATCATCCTGAACTATTTCCGATAGATCATCTCTGCCGCGGTTGAACAGGTAATTACGCCTTGGGTTTAGGATGTCCCGGGCAGCCAAGAATCCATACACCTGAACTGGGCCATCGAAGGAATCAACAGAAATATATGCTAGCTTCAGCCAATATATCTGCATCATATTACAATATCCATGCATTTGGCAGTCCCGTGAGTACGGCTAACAATTGGGTTTCTTTGACATCATCATTGGTTCCACAGAAGCTGAGAGCAGCAATAGAAACGTTGTACATGCATTAATTTGATGACAACAGATGAAATTACTAAAAAACACATTTCGAAATGTTAAAAAATTTTGAGAAAAAATCCCGCATGTACATCCGGACATCCTATGTTCGCACACAAAATTTCGGTGAAAAAGGACTTTTTTTTGTGGCATGTATAAAAAAGATAAAAAAATGCCTTGTAAATAGCTGTAATCAAGCATCGAAAATTTGTCTTTTTTACACAAGCCACAAGAAAATGTCATTTTTCATTGAAACTTGGTGCACGCACATATAATGTCCGGATTTACACGCGGATATTTTCTCGATTTTTTTAACTTTTTAAAATATGTATTTAGACAATGGGTGCATATACACCTATGAGCCAAAGTGAATTTCCGCTAAAGAATATATTTGTGCAACAAAAGCAAGTGCTTAATCTATACCTAGTGTTTCCTAAGGCTAGAAAAAGAAATTAGGTATGATAATTGTCAACGCTCAAACAATGGCACCATAATCTAAAAATTTGGGTAAAAAAACCACCTAATAAGCACAACAAACTCATATGACGCACACACTACCGAAGTTAATTATCATTTGAATTAAGGATTAGCGCATAGTTTTGGTGTACTCCCCAGCTCAATACATAAATCACAGGTCAAAGTAACACAATTTCAATAATAGAACCCAATAGAAACAGGGAAGTTTATGGCTTCCCCTTAATTTAGCATAGAAAGGTAACCTTTTAGGATTTTGGTATTATGAATAGAAAGAAGATGAGATCAGACTTACTCTCGTCCGTGATGTTCATACGATACATTTTATGCCACGTACACGATTCACGCAGGATGGATCCATCACGATGCTTGCTGTCCACCAGGAGCGGCTTGATTGTGACTCCGCCGTCGGGACGGTGGGAGCGGTCCAAGATTCTCTTCCGTGAAGGCACGCCGGGAAGTGGCGCCACGGGGCCCAACCGTATGACCGTGCGATCGGCTGTGCGCGTGGAGGAGCTACCGCTCTCCGCCGTCCCTCCCATCCCGTCGTCCGTCGGGATGGCCGTGCCATCGGTGGTGCGGGTGCCACCCTCCATCCCTCCTCGATTTGATCGATTCAAGTTCAGCTTTCGGGTTTACTTGATTCGTCTCCAGGCCAAGCTTCTCGTTTTGTTCTGTTCTTTTACGGTCCTCTGTCAGGACTCGGAATCTTTGAATCTGATGAACAACTACGGGACAAGCCGATAACGCTTGGGCAAGCACGGACGGCCAGGATGGAAAGTGACAAGCGAGGATCGGCAGACGAAATCGCTCCTCCCTAAACAGTATTGGATTTCATTTGGCAGGTGATATATTTACCCGGATAACGGCATGTACTAAGGAAGCATCACCTTGCTGATGCCTCAGCTCTTCCACCTAGATAAATTTGAATGAAGCTATGGTGTGTATCACAATCACTCAATGAAGGCTACTTTCTTAATGTTATCATCTTATTTTTTTCCTCTCTCGCCCACTTTTCAACACATGCAATCTCCAAGCCGTGGTTCAGAACTGAGCAGAGCTACAAAGCTCACACCGCGCCGCCTGAGCGGCTGCCTTGCTGCTTTTGTCAGGGAGGAGGCTAGCTCCTCTACAGGGGACCATCTTTCTCTGAAAGCAACACGTTTGGCGGAGGTGGCGTTTAGTAGGTTGATGTGGCGCCTGCGGCACCCGTCCAGCGTGAACCATTGGCCATGCCCTATACTGGTAGACTCTGTTCCAGGCTGGGGCCGCATAGAAAGGTGGCCGACTCTGTTCCCCGGCCACATAGTTAGGCCCTGTTTGGACTACTCCGCTCTTGAAAATCCAGCTCCTTTAAAAAACATTTCTCAAACAGAAAATATTTCTCAAAAAATATATTTTTCTCATAGGCTATTGTTTCCTTAGAGAGGAGTGATGGCAGAGGAAGGTAGAAACCACCATAGAACGGTACAGATATTTGAAGCTAAATGTATTGATGAGTAGTGAGTACTAATTATGTGTTTGGTTGAAGGTGTGGTATGAATTGGTTTGGACCGCCCAATTTTTTTGGATGGGACCATTCAACTCATGTGTTTGGATGAATATAAGAGATGGGCTAGTTATTTAGGATGGGACCACCTGTCATGCTCACATGGTCATGCATGCAAAGGGTGGCCATTTGATTCGACCGATTTTGTTGGGTGGAATGGTTCAGCATCTTCGAGGCATATTCTCTTTCTTTGACTTGAACCGTTTTTATAACCAAACATGTCCTTTTTTGGATGATCCCAACCCATCTGTTGCCACCCTTGCAACCAAACAGTTTACGGTGGAAGTGCCGACCCTGAATGTGGAAGCTGTGAGCAAGGTGCCAAGGAAAGTAACCCAGTATGAACGATGCTACAGATACGATAAAATCTGTCCGATTCTTGTACGGCAAATAATACGATAGTTACCATATTCGTGATTTTCTTGATTCGCGATAAAGATCTTGATTCAAGATTCACCACTTCCAGTGAATCGAATTCGATATGAGGTACTCCCTATATTTTTTATATACAAGGCCACAAACACATATTACAGGTATCAAGATAAAATTTAATGTCTTGCTTTTTAAACCTGCTTTTCTTATTGTTTAGTGGGATAATTATGTCGGGAAACGTAGCATGCAATTTCAAAAAATTTCTTACGCTCACGCAAGATCTATCTAGGAGATGCATAGCAACGAGAGGGGGAGAGTGTGTCCATGTACCCTCATAGACCGAAAGCGGAAGCGTTTGACAACGCGGTTGATGTAGTCCAACTTCTTCTCGTTCCGACCGATCAAGCACCGAACGTACGACACCTCCGAGTTCTGCACACGTTCAGGTGGACGACGTCCCTAGAACTCTTAATCCAGCAAAGAGTCGAGGGAGAGTTCCGTCAGCATGACGGCATGGTGACGGGTGATGGTGAAGTGATCCGCGCAGGGCTTCGCCTAAGCACTACGAGAATATGACCGGAGGTGTAAACTGTGGAGGGGGGCGCCGCACACGGCTAACAATTGTTGGTGTGTCTTCTAGGCGCCCCCTCCCCATGTATATAGGTGGGAGGGGAGGGGAGCTGCCTTGGGCGCCCCAAGTAGGAGGAATCCTACTTGGGGGGCCTATTCCAATTCGCCCCCCTTTCCTTTTATCGAAAGGGGGAAAACGGGAAGAGAGGGAGGAGGAAAGAAAGGGGGGGACCCCCTCCTCCTTCTTCTATTCGGCCTCCTTCCTTAGGGGGGGCGCCACCCCTTGTGGGATGGTGTGCTCCCCTCCTATGGCCCACAAGGCCCATTATTCCCCCGGGGGGTTCCGGTAACTCCCTCGGTACTCCGATATGTACCCGGAACACTTCCGGTGTCCGAATACTATCGTCCTATATATCAATCTTTACCTCTCGACCATTTTGAAACTCCTCGTCATGTCCGTGATCTCATTTGAGACTCCGAACAACATTTGGTCACCAAATCACATAAGTCATATAATACAAAATCATCATCGAACGTTAAGCGTGTGGACCCTACGGGTTTGAGAACTATGTAGACATGACCAAGAAACCTCTCCGGTCAATAACCAACAGCGGAACCTGGATGCTCATATTGGCTCCTACTGTTGGAAATATGCCCTAGAGGCAATAATAAAAGGGTTATTATTATATTTCCTTATTCATGATAATTGTATTTTATTCATGCTATAACTGTATTATCCGGAAATCGTAATACACGTGTGAATACATAGACCATAACATGTCCCTAGCGAGCCTCTAGTTGACTAGCTCGTTGGTCAACAGATAGTCATGGTTTCCTGACTATGGACATTAGATGTCATTGACAACGGGATCACATCATTAGGAGAATGATGTGATGGACAAGACCCAATCCTAAGCATAGCACAAGATCGTGTAGTTCATTTTGCTAGAGCTTTTTCAATGTCAAGTATCTCTTCCTTAGACCATGAGATCGTGTAACTCCCGGATACCGTAAGAGTGCTTTGGGTGTACCAAACGTCACAACGTAACTGGGTGACTATAAAGGTGCACTACAGGTATCTCCGAAAGTGTCTGTTGGGTTGACACGGATCGAGACTGGGATTTGTCACTCCGTATGACGGAGAGGTATCTCTGGGCCCACTCAGTAATGCATCACCATAATGAGCTCAAAGTGACCAAGTGTTTGGTCACGGGATCATGCATTACGGTACGAGTAAAGTGACTTGCCAGTAACGAGACTGAACGAGGTATTGGGATACCGACGATCGAGTCCCGGGCATGTAACGTACCGATTGACAAAGGGAATTGTATACGGGGTTGTTCGAATCCTCGACATCGTGGTTCATCCGATGAGATCATCGAGGAGCATGTGGGAACCAACATGGGTATCCAGATCCCGATGTTGGTTATTGCCCGAGAGCCGTCTCGGTCATGTCTACGTGTCTCCCGAACCCGTAGGTTCTACACACTTAAGGTTCGGTGACGCTAGGGTTGTATGAATATGAGTATGCAGCATACCGAATGTTGTTCGGAGTCCCGAATGAGATCCTGTACGCCACGAGGAGTTCCGAAATGGTCCGGAGGTAAAGAAAACTATATAGGAAGTGGTATTTCGGCCATCGGGAAAGTTTCGGAGTCACCCGGTATTTTACCGGGACCACCGAAAGGGTCCCGGGGGGTCCACCGGGTGGGGCCACCCATCCCGGAGGGCCCCAAGGGCCGAAGTGGGGAGGGGAACCAGCCCATAGTGGGCTGGTGCGCCCCCCTTGGCCCACCCCCT
>NC_041383.1:656137958-656213703 GCF_002162155.2 Triticum dicoccoides | reverse complement strand
CTTGCCTTGGGGGGTACTCCACTCCCCTTGGCCGCCGCCCCCTTGGGAGATTGGATCTCCCAGGGCCGGTGCCCCCCCTGGGGGCCTATATAAAGGGAGGGGGAGGGGGGCAGCCGCACCTTGAAGTTCTGGCGCCTCCCTTCCCCTGCTACACCTCTTCCTCCTCCGTCACGTGCTTGGCGAAGCCCTGCCGGAGTACTGCAGTTCCACCATCACCACGCCGTTGTGCTGCTGCTGGAGCTTTCATCATCAAACTCTCCTTCCCCCTTGCTGGATCAAGACGGAGGAGACGTCACGCTGACCGTACGTGTGTTGAACGCGGAGGTGCCGTCCGTTCGGCGCTAGGATCTCCGGTGATAGGATCACGACGAGAACGACTACTTCAACCCCGTTCTTTTGAACGCTTCCGCGCGATCTAGAAAGTGGTATGTAGATGCGATCTCTCTCCCATGACTCGTTGCTTAGATGAACTCATAGATGGATCTTGGTGAAACCGTAGGAAATTTTTTAATTTTCTGCAACGTTCTCCAACAGTGGCATCATGAGCTAGGTCCATGCGTAGCTCTCTATTGCACGAGTAGAACACAATTTGGTTGTGGGCGTAGATCTTGTCAACTTGCTTGCCGCTACTAGTCTTATCTTTCTTCAGCGGTATTGTGGGATGAAGCGGCCCGGACCAACCTTACACGTACGCTTACGTGAGACCGGTTCCACCGACTGACATGCACTAGTTGCATAAGGTGGCTGGCGGGTGTCTGTCTCTCCCACTTTAGTTGGAGCGGATTCGATGAAAAGGGTCCTTATGAAGGGTAAATAGAAGTTGACAAGATCACATTGTGGTTATTCGTAGGTAAGAAAACGTTCTTGCTAGAACCCAATTGCAGCCACGTAAAAGATGCAACAACAATTAGAGGACGTCTAACTTGTTTTTGCAGCAATTGTCATGTGATGTGATATGGCCAGAAGTTGTGATGAATGATGAATGACATATTGTGATGTATGAGATCATGTTCTTGTAATAGGAATCACGACTTGCATGTCGATGAGTATGACAACCGGCAGGAGCCATAGGAGTTGTCTTTATTTTTTGTATGACCTGCGTGTCATTGAAGAACGCCATGTAAATTACTTTACTTTATTGCTAAACGCGTTAGCCATAGAAGTAGAAGTAGTCGTTGACGTGACAACTTCATGAAGACACAATGATGGAGATCATGATGATGGAGATCATGGTGTCATGCCGGTGACAAAGATGATCATGGAGCCCCGAAGATGGAGATCGAAGGAGTTGTATGATATTGGCCATATCATGTCACTACTATATAATTGCATGTGATGTTTATTATGTTTTATGCATCTTGTTTACTTAGAACGGCGGTAGTAAATAAGATGATCCCTTATAATAATTTCAAGAAAGTGTTCCCCTTAACTGTGCACCGTTGCTAAAGTTCGTCGTTTCGAAGCACCATGTGATGATCGGGTGTGATAGATCCTTACGTTCACATACAACGGGTGTAAGACAGATTTACACATGCAGAACACTTAGGGTTAACTTGACGAGCCTAGCATGTACAGACATGGCCTCGGAACACAAGAGACCGAAAGGTCGAACATGAGTCGTATAGAAGATACGATCAACATGGAGATGTTCACTGATGATGACTAGTCCGTCTCACGTGATGATCGGACACGGCCTAGTCGACTCGGATCGTGTAACACTTAGATGACTAGAGGGTTGTCTAATCTGAGTGGGAGTTCATTAAATAATTTGACTAGATGAACTTAATTATCATGAACTTAGTCTAAAACCTTTGCAAAATATGTCTTGTAGATCAAATGGCCGCTGCTCATGTCAACATGAACTTCAACGCGTTCCTAGAGAAAACCAAGCTGAAATATGATGGCAGCAACTATACGGACTGGGTCCGGAACCTAAGGATCATCCTCATAGCTGCCAGGAAACAATATGTCCTAGAAGGACCGCTAGGTGATGCACCCGTCCCAGAGAACCAAGACATTATGAATGCTTGGCAGACTCGCGCTGATGATTACTCCCTCGTTCAGCGCGGCATGCTTTACAGCTTAGAACCGGGGCTCCAAAAGCGTTTTGAGCAACACGGAGCATATGAGATGTTCGAGGAGATGAAACTAGTTTTCCAAGCTCATGCCCGGGTCGAGAGATATGAAGTCTCCGACAAGTTCTATAGTTGTAAGATGGAGGAAAATAGTTCTGTTAGTGAGCATATACTCAAAATGTCTGGGTTGCACAACCGCCTGTCCCAGCTGGACATAAACCTCCCGGATGAGGCGGTCATTGACAGAATCCTTCAGTCGCTCCCACCAAGCTACAAGAGCTTTGTGATGAACTACAATATGCAGGGGATGGTGAAGACCATTCCTGAAGTATTTTCAATGCTGAAGTCAGCAGAGGTTGAAATCAAGAAAGAACATCAACTGTTGATGGTCAATAAGACCACTAAGTTCAAGAAGGGCAAGGGTAAGAAGAACTTCAAGAAGGACGGCAAAGATGTTGCCGCGCCCGGTAAGCCAGTTGCCGGGAAGAAGTCAAAGAATGGATCCAAGCCTGAAACTGAGTGCTTTTATTGCAAGGGGAAGGGTCACTGGAAGCGGAATTGCCCCAAATACTTAGCAGACAAAAAGGCCAGCAACACTAAAGGTATATTTGATATACATGTAATTGATGTGTACCTTACCAGTACTCGTAGTAACTCCTGGGTATTTGATACCGGTGCCGTTGCTCACATTTGTAACTCACAGCAGGAGCTGCGGAATAAGCGGAGACTGGCAAAGGACGAGGTGACGATGCGCGTTGGGAATGGTTCCAAGGTCGATGTGATCGCCGTCGGCACGCTACCTCTACATTTACCTACGGGATTAGTTTTAAACCTCAATAATTGTTATTTAGTGCCAAGTTTGAGCATGAACATTGTATCTGGATCTCGTTTGATACGAGATGGCTACTCCTTTAAATCCGAGAATAATGGTTGTTCTTTTTATATGAGAGATATGTTTTATGGTCATGCCCCGACGGTCAATGGTTTATTCTTAATGAATCTCAAACGTAATGTTACACATACTCATAGCGTGAATACCAAAAGATGTAAAGTTGATAACGATAGTCCCACATACTTGTGGCACTGCCGCCTTGGTCACATTGGTGTCAAGCGCATGAAGAAGCTCCATGCTGATGGACTTTTAGAGTCTCTCGATTATGAATCATTTGACACATGCGAACCATGCCTCATGGGCAAAATGACCAAGACCCCGTTCTCCGGAACAATGGAGCGAGCAACCAACTTGTTGGAAATCATACATACCGATGTGTGCGGTCCAATGAGCGTTGAGGCTCGCGGAGGATATCGTTATGTTCTCACTCTCACTGATGACTTGAGTAGATATGGGTATGTCTACTTGATGAAACACAAGTCTGAGACCTTTGAAAAGTTCAAGGAATTTCAGAATGAAGTAGAGAATCAATGTGACCAAAAGATAAAATTCTTACGATCGGATCGTGGAGGAGAATGTTTAAGTCACGAATTTGGTACACACTTAAGAAAATGTGGAATCGTTTCACAACTCACGCCGCCTGGAACACCTCAGCGTAACGGTGTGTCCGAACGTCGTAATCGCACTCTACTAGATATGGTGCGATCTATGATGTCTCTTACCGATTTACCGCTATCATTTTGGGGATACGCTCTAGAGACAACTACATTCACTTTAAATAGGGCACCGTCTAAATCCGTTGAGACGACACCGTATGAATTATGGTTTGGGAAGAAACCTAAGCTGTCGTTTCTAAAAGTTTGGGGATGCGATGCTTATGTCAAGAAACTTCAACCTGAAAAGCTCGAACCCAAGTCGGAAAAATGCCTCTTCATAGGATACCCTAAAGAAACCATTGGGTATACCTTCTACTTAAGATCCGAAGGCAAGATCTTTGTTGCCAAGAACGGATCCTTTCTGGAAAAAGAGTTTCTCTCGAAAGAAGTAAGTGGGAGGAAAGTAGAACTCGATGAAGTACTACCTCTTGAACGGGATAGTAGTGCAGCTCAGGAAAATGTTCCTGTGATGCCTACACCAACTGAAGAGGAAAATAATGATGATGATCAAGGTACTTCGGATCAAGTTGCTACTGAACTTCGTAGGTCCACAAGGACACGTTCCGCACCAGATTGGTACGGCAACCCTGTCCTGGAAATCATGTTGTTGGACAACGATGAACCTTTGAACTATGAAGAAGCAATGGCTGGCCTAGATTCCAATAAATGGCTAGAAGCCATGAAATCCGAGATAGAATCCATGTATGAAAACAAAGTATAGACTTTGACTGACTTGCCCGATGATCGGCGAGCGATAGAAAACAAATGGATCTTTAAGAAGAAGACGGACGCGGATGGTAATATCACCATCTATAAAGCTCGACTTGTCACTAAGGGTTATAGGCAGGTTCAAGGGATTGACTACGATGAGACTTTCTCTCCCGTAGCGAAGCTTAAGTCCGTCCGAATCATGTTAGCAATTGCCGCATACTATGATTATGAGATATGGCAGATGGACGTCAAAACGACATTCCTTAACGGGCATCTTAAGGAAGAACTGTATATGATGTAGCCAGAGGGTTTTGTCAATCCTAAGAATGCTAACAAAGTATGCAAGCTCCAGAAATCCATTTATGGGCTGGTGCAAGCATCTCGGAGTTGGAACATTCGCTTTGATGAGATGATCAAAGCCTTTGGGTTTACGCAGACTTATGGAGAAGCCTGCATTTACAAGAAAGTGAGTGGGAGCTCTGTAGTATTTCTCATATTATATGTAGATGACATACTTTTGATGGGAAATGATATAGAATTCTTGGACAGCATTAAGGCCTACTTGAATAAGTGTTTTTCAATGAAGGACCTTGGAGAAGCTGCTTATATATTAGGCATCAAGATCTATAGAGATAGATCGAGACGCCTCATAGGTCTTTCACAAAGCACATACCTTGATAAGATTTTGAAGAAGTTCAAAATGGATCAGTCCAAGAAGGGGTTCTTGCCTGTATTGCAAGGTGTGAGATTGAGCTCGGCTCAATGCCCGACCACGGCAAAAGATAAAGAAGAGATGAGTGTCATCCCCTATGCTTCAGCTATAGCATCTATTATGTATGCCATGCTGTGTACCAGACCTGATGTAAACCTTGCCGTAAGTTTGGTAGGAAGGTACCAAAGTAATCCCGGCAAGGAACACTGGACAGCGGTCAAGAATATCCTAAAGTACCTGAAAAGGACGAAGGACATGTTTCTCGTTTATGAAGGTGACGAAGAGCTCGTCGTAAAGGGTTACGTCGACGCTAGCTTCGACACAGATCTGGATGACTCCAAGTCACAAACCGGATACGTGTATATGTTGAATGGCGGAGCAGTAAGCTGGTGCAGCTGCAAGCAGAGCATCGTGGCGGGATCTACATGTGAAGCGGAGTACATGTCAGCCTCGGAGGCAGCGCATGAAGCAATTTGGGTGAAGGAGTTCATCACCGACCTAGGAGTCATACCCAATGCGTCGGGGCCGATCAAACTCTTCTGTGACAACACTGGAGCTATTGCCCTTGCCAAGGAGCCCAGGTTTCACAAGAAGACCAGGCACATCAAGCGTCGCTTCAACTCCATCCGTGAAAATGTTCAAGATGGAGACATAGATATTTGCAAAGTACATACGGATCTGAATGTCGCAGATCCGTTGACTAAACCTCTCTCGCGAGCAAAACATGATCAACACCAGAACTCTATGGGTGTTCGACTCATCACAATGTAGCTAGATTATTGACTCTAGTGCAAGTGGGAGACTGTTGGAAATATGCCCTAGAGGCAATAATAAAATGGTTATTATTATATTTCCTTATTCATGGTAATTGTCTTTTATTCATGCTATAACTGTATTATCCGGAAATCGTAATACACGTGTGAATACATAGACCATAACATGTCCCTAGTGAGCCTCTAGTTGACTAGCTCATTGGTCAACAGATAGTCATGGTTTCCTGACTATGGACATTAGATGTCATTGACAACGGGATCACATCATTAGGAGAATGATGTGATGCACAAGACCCAATCCTAAGCATAGCACAAGATCGTGTAGTTCGTTTTGCTAGAGCTTTTTCAATGTCAAGTATCTCTTCCTTAGACCATGAGATCGTGTAACTCCCGGATACCGTAAGAGTGCTTTTGGTGTACCAAACGTCACAACGTAACTGGGTGACTATAAAGGTGCACTACAGGTATCTCCGAAAGTGTCTGTTGGGTTGACACGGATCGAGACTGGGATTTGTCACTCCGTATGATGGAGAGGTATCTCTGGGCCCACTCGGTAATGCATCATCATAATGGGCTCAAAGTGACCAAGTGTTTGGTCACGGGATCATGCATTACGGTACGAGTAAAGTGACTTGCCGGTAACGAGACTGAACAAGGTATTGGGATACCGACGATCGAGTCTCAGGCATGTAACGTACCGATTGACAAAGGGAATTGTATACGGGGTTGTTCAAATCCTCGACATCGTGGTTCTTCTGATGAGATCATCGAGGAGCATGTGGGAACCAACATGGGTATCCAGATCCCGCTGTTGGTTATTGCCCGAGAGCCGTCTCGGTCATGTCTACGTGTCTCCCGAACCCGTAGGGTCTACACACTTAAGGTTCGGTGACGCTAGGGTTGTATGAATATGAGTATGCAGCATACCGAATGTTGTTTGGAGTCCCGGATGAGATCCTGGACATCACGAGGAGTTCCGGAATGGTCCGGAGGTAAAGAAAACTATATAGGAAGCGGTATTTCGGCCATCGGGAAAGTTTCGGGGTCACCCGGTATTGTACCGGGACCACCGGAAGGGTCCCGGGGGGTCCACCGGGTGGGGCCACCCATCCCGGAGGGCCCCAAGGGCCTAAGTGGGGAGGGGAACCAGCCCATAGTGGGCTGGTGCGCCCCCTTGGCCCACCCCCTGCGCCTAGGGTTGAAACCCTAGGGTGGGGGGGGGGGGCGCCCCACTTGCCTTGGGGGTACTCCACCCCCCTTGGCCGCCGCCCCCTTGGGAGATTGGATCTTCCAGGGCCGGCGCCCCCCCTGGGGGCCTATATAAAGGGAGGGGGGAGGGGGGCAGCCGCACCCTGAAGTTCTGGCGCCTCCCTCCCCCTGCTACACCTCTTCCTCCTCCGTCACGTGCTTGGCGAAGCCCTGCCGGAGTACTGCAGTTCCACCATCACCACGCCGTTGTGCTGTTGCTGGAGCTTTCATCATCAACCTCTCCTTCCCCCTTGCTGGATCAAGACGGAGGAGACGTCACGCTGACTGTACGTGTGTTGAACGCGGAGGTGCCGTCCGTTCGGCGCTAGGATCTCCGGCGATAGGAACACGACGAGAACGACTACATCAACCCCATTCTTTTGAACGCTTCCACGCGATCTACAAAGTGGTATGTAGATGAGATCTCTCTCCCATGACTTGTTGGTTAGATGAACTCATAGATGGATCTTGGTGAAACCGTAGGAAAATTTTTAATTTTCTGCAACATTCTCCAACACCTACATATTCTATGAAGATCTTTATCGATCGTACCGTAATGACATCATACGTTATTCCCTTTGTCATCGGTATGTTACTTGCCCAAGATTCGAACATCGGTATCTTCATACCTAGTTCAATCTCGTTACCAGCAAGTCTCTTTACTCATTCCGTAATGCATCATCCCGCAACTAACTCATTAGTCACATTGCTTGCAAGGCTTCTTATGATGTGCATTACCGAGAGGGCCCAGAGATACCTCTCCGATACTCGGAGTGACAAATCCCAATATCGATCTATGCCAACCCAACAAACACCTTTGGAGATACCTGTAGAGCATCTTTATAATCACCCAGTTATGTTGTGACGTTTGATAGCACACAAGGAATTCCTCCGGTATCCGGGAGTTGCATAATCTCATAGTCGAAGGAATATGTATTTGACATGAAGAAAGTAATAGCAATAAAACTGAGCGATCAATATGCTAAGCTAACAGATGGGTCTTGTCCATCACATCATTCTCCTAATGATGTGATCCCGTTCATCAAATGACAACACATGTCTATTGCTAGGAAACTTAACCATCTTTGATTAACGAGCTAGTCTACTAGAGGCTTACTAGGGACACAATGTTTTTTCTATGTATCCACACATGTATGAAGTTTCCGGTTAATACAATTCTAGCATGAATAATAAACATTTATCATGATATAAGGAAATATTAAATAACAACTTTATTATTGCCTCTAGGGCATATTTCCTTCAGTCTCCCACTTGCACTAGAGTCAATAATCTAGATTACATAGTAATAATTCTAACACCCATGGAGTCTTGGTGCTGATCATGTTTTTCCCGTGGAAGAGGCTTAGTCAACGGATCTGCAACATTCAGATCCGTATGTATTTTGCAAATCTCCATGTCTCCCTCATTGACTTGATCACGGATGGATTTGAAGCGTCTCTTTATGTGTTTGGTTCTTTTGTGAAATCTGGATTCCTTCGCCAAGGAAATTGCTCCAGTGTTGTCACAAAATATTTTCATTAGACCCGATGCACTAGGTATTACACCTAGATCGGATATGAACTCCTTCATCCATACTCCTTCATTTGCTGCTTCCGGAGCAGCTATGTGCTCCGCTTCACACGTAGATCCCACCACGACGCTCTGCTTGGAACTATACCAACTGATAGCGCTACCATTCAATATAAATACGTATCCGGTTTGTGACTTAGAGTCATCCGGACCAGCGTCAAAGCTAGCATCTACGTAACCATTTACGACGAGCTCTTTGTCATCTCCATAAATGAGAAACATATCCTTAGTTCTTTTCACATACTTTAGGATGTTCTTAACCGCTGTCCAGTGATCCACTCCTGGATTACTTTGGTACATCCCTGCTAAACTTATAGCAAGGCACACATCAGGTCTGGTACACAGCATAGCATACATGATAGAACCTATGGCCGAGGCATAGGGAATGACTTTCATTTTCTCTCTATCTTCTGTAGTGGTCAGGCATTGAGTCCGACTCAACTTCACACCTTGTAACATAGGCAAGAACCCTTTCTTTGACTGATCCATTTTGAACTTCTTCAAAACTTCATCAAGGTATGTGCTTTGTTAAAGTCCAATTAAGCGTCTTGATCTATATCTATAGATCTTGATGCCCAATATATAAGCAGCTTCACCGAAGTCTTTCATTGAAAAACTTTTATTCAAGTATCCTTTTATGCTATCCAGAAATTCTACCTCATTTCCAATCAACAACATGCCATCCACATATAATATTAGAAATGCTATAGCGCTCCCACTCACTTTCTTGTAAATACAGGCTTCTCCGAAAATCTGTATAAAACCATATGCTTTGATCACCTCATCAAAGCATATATTCCAGCTCTGAGATGCTTGCACCAGTCCATAGATGGATTGCTGGAGCTTGAACACTTTGTTAGCACCTTTAGGATCGACAAAACCTTTTGGTTGCATCATATACAACTCTTCTTTAAGAAATCCATTAAGGAATGCAGTTTTGACGTCCATTTGCCAAATTTCATAATCGTAAAATGCAACAATTGCTAACATGATTCAGACAGACTTAAGCATAGCTACGGGTGAGAAGATCTCATCGTAGTTAACTCCTTGAACTTGTCGAAAACCTTTCGCGATAAGTTGAGCTTTGTAGACAGTAACATTACCATCAGCGTCAGTCTTCTTATTGAAGATCCATTTATTCTCTATGGCTCGCCGATCATCGGGGAAGTCCACCAAAGTCCATACTTTGTTCTCATACATGGATCCTATCTCGGATTTCTTGGCCTCAACCCATTTATCGGAATCTGGGCTCATCATAGCTTCTTCATAGTTCGTGTTCACCATGGTCTAGTAACATGACTTCCAGAACAGGATTACCGTACCACTCTGGTGCGGATAGTAACTTGATCTGAAGTTTCATGATCATCATCATTAGCTTCCTCTCCAGTTGGTGTAGGCATCACGAGAATAGTTTTCTGTGATGAGATACTTTCCAATTCGAGAGAAGGTACCATTACCTCATCAAGTTCTACTTTCCTCCCACTCACTTCTTTCGAGAGAAACTCCTTCTCTAGAAAGGATCTGTTCTTAGCAACAAAGATCTTGCCTTCGGATCTGTGGTAGAAGGTATACCCAACAATTTATTTTTGTTATCCTAAACACACTTCTCCGATTTGGGTTTGAGATTATTAGGCTGAAGTTTTTTTTCACATAAGCATAGCAACCCCAAACTTTAAGAAACGACGGCTTAGGTTTCTTGCCAAACCATAG
The DNA here is from genome assembly GCF_002162155.2 of Triticum dicoccoides. Taxonomy (NCBI): domain Eukaryota; kingdom Viridiplantae; phylum Streptophyta; class Magnoliopsida; order Poales; family Poaceae; genus Triticum; species Triticum dicoccoides. Next base: position 656,203,336 of record NC_041383.1, on the reverse strand, counting down.
TTCATACGGTGTCATCTCAATAGATTTAGACGGTGCCCTATTTAACGTGAATGCAGCTGTCTCTAATGCATAACCCCAAAATGATAGTGGTAAATCGATAAGAGACATCATAGATCGCACCATATCTAATAAAGTACGGTTACGATGTTCGGACACACTATTACGCTGTGGTGTTCCAGGTGGTGTGAGTTGTGAAACTATTCCACATTATTCTAAATGAAGGCCAAACTCGTAACTCAAATATTCGCCTCCGCGATCAGATCGTAGAAACTTATTTTCTTGTTATGATGTTTCTCCACTTCACTCTGAAATTCTTTGTACTTTTCAAATGTTTCAGACTTGTGTTTCATCAAGTAGATATACCCATATCTGCAAATCATCCGTGAAGGTTAGAAAATAATGATACCCATCGTGAGCTTCAACGCTCATCGGACCGCATACATTGGTATGTATTATTTCCAATAAGTCATTAGCCTGCTCCATTGTTCCAGAGAACGGAGTTTTAGTCATCTTGCCCATGAGACATGGTTTGCAAGTATCAAATGATTTATAATCAAGTGATTCCAAAAGCCCATCTGCATGGAGTTTTTTCATGCGCTTTACACCAATATGACCTGAACGATAGTGCCACAAATATGTTGCACTATGATTATCAACTTTGCATCTTTTGGCATCAATATTATGAATATGTGTATCACCACCATCGAGATTCAACAAAAATAGACCACTCTTCAAGGGTGCATGACCATAAAAGATATTACTCATATAAATAGAACAACCATTATTCTCTGATTTAAATGAATAACTGTCTCGCTCTAAACAAGATCCAAATATAATTTTCATGCTCAATGTTGACACCAAATAACAATTATTCACGTCTAAAACCAATCCCAAAGGTAGATATAGAGGTAGCGTGCCGACGGTGATCACATCGACCTTGGAACCATTCTCGACGCACATCGTCACCTCGTCCTTAGCCAATCTTCATTTAATCCGTAGCCCCTGTTTCGAGTTACAAATATGAGCAACCGAACCAGTATCAAATACCCAGGCGCTACTACGAGTATTAGTAAGGTACACATCAATAACATGCATATCAAATATACGTTTGTTCACTTTTCCATCCTTCTTATCCGCCAAATACTTGGGGCAGTTCCACTTCCAGTGACTAGTCCCTTTGTAGTAGAATCACTCAGTTTCAGGCTTAGGTCCATACTTGGGCTTCTACCCTAGAGTGGCAACTTTCTTGCCATTCTTATTGAAGTTCCCCTTCTTTCCTTTTCCCGTTTTCTTGTAACTAGTGGTCTTGTTAACCATCAACACTTGATGCACTCCTTCTTGGTTTCTACCTCCGCAGCTTTGAGCACTGCGAAGAGCTCGGGAATAGTCTTCTCCACCCCTTGCATATTATAGTTCATCACGAAGCCTTTATAGCATGGTGGCAGTGATTTGAGAACTCTGTTAATAACACTATCATCTGGAAGATTAACTCCCAGCTGAGTCAAGTGATTATGATACCCAGACATTTTGAGTATGTGTTCACTGACAAAACTGTTCTCCTCCATTTTGCAGCTATAGAACTTGTTGGAGACTTCATATCTCTCAACTCAGGCATTTGCTTGAAATATTAACTTCAATTCTTGGAACATCTCATATGGTCCATGGCGTTCAAAACGTCTTTGAAGTCCCGATTCTAAGCCGTAAAGCATGGCACACTGAACTATCGAGTAGTCATCAGATAGAGCTTGCTAGATGTTCATAACATTAGCATCTGCTCCTGCAGCAGGCCGTTCACCTAGTGGTGCATCAAGGACATAATTATTCTGTGCAACAATGAGGGTAATCCTCAAGTTACGGACCCAGCCCGTGTAGTTGCTACCGTCATCTTTCAACTTAGCTTTCTCTAGGAACACATTAAAATTCAAGGGAACGGTAGCACGGGCCATTGATCTACAACATAGATATGAAAAAACTATCAGGACTAGGTTCATGATAAATTAAGTTCAATTAATCATATTACTTAAGAACTCCCACTTATATAGACATCCCTCAAGTCATCTAAATGATACTTGATCCAAATCAACTAAACCATGTCCGATCATCACGCGAGATGGAGTAGTCATCAATGGTGAACATCTCTATGTTGATCATATCTACTATATGATTCACATTCGACCTTTCGGTCTCCAGTCTTCCGAGGCCATGTCTGTACATGCTAGGCTCGTCAAGTTTAACCTGAGTATTCTGCATGTGCAAAACTATCTTGCACCCGTTGTATGTGAACATAGAGCCTATCACACCCGATCATCATGTGGTGTCTCAGCACGACGAACTGTCGCAACAGTGCATACTCAGGGAGAACACTTATACCTTGAAATTTTAGTAAGGGATCATCTTATAATGTTACCACTGCACTAAGCAAAATAGGATGCATAAAAGATAAACATCACATGCAATCAAAATATGTGACATGATATGGCCATCATCATCTTGTGCCTTTGATCTCCATCTAGAAAGCACCGTCATGATATCCATCGCCACCGGCTTGACACCTTGATCTCCATCATAGCATCGTGGTTGTCTCGCCAACTATTGCTTCTACAAGAATCGCTAACGCATAGTGATAAAGTAAAGCAATTACATGGCGTTTGCATTTCATACAATAAAGCGACAACCATAAGGCTCGTGCCAGTTGCCGTTAACTATTACAAAACATGATCATCTCATACAACAACGTATATCCCATCATGTCTTGGCCATATCACATCACAACATGCCATGCAAAAACAAGTTAGACGTCCTCTACTTTGTTGTTGCAAGTTTTACATGGCTGCTACGAGCTTCTAGCAAAAACCGTTTTTACGTACGCATCAAAACCACAACGGTGTTTCATCAAGTTTGCTGTTTTAACCTTCAACAAGGACCGGCCATAGTCAAATTCGATTCAACTAAAGTTCGAGAAACAGACACCCACCAGCCACCTTTAGGCAAAACTAGTTACATGTCTATTGGTGGAACTAGTCTCATGAACGTGGTCATGTAAGGTTGGTCCGGGCCGCTTCATCCAACAATACCACCGAATCAAAATAAGACGGTGGTAAGCAGTATGACTATCACCGCCCACAACTCTTTGTGTTCTACTCGTGCATATCATCTACGCATAGACCTGGCTCGGATGCTGATGTCTACTATGCAACCTTCTTCTTGTAGACGTTGTTGGGCCTCCAAGTGCAGAGGTTTGTAGGACAATAGCAAATTTCCCTCAAGTGGATGACCTAAGGTTTATCAATCCGTGGGAGGCGTAGGATGAAGATGGTCTCTCTCAAAAAACCCTGCAACCAAATAACAAAGAGTCTCTTGTGTCACCAACACACCCAATACAATGGTAAATTGTATAGGTGCACTAGTTCGGCGAAGAGATGGTAATACAAGTGCAATATGGATGGTAGATATGAGTATTTGTAATCTGAAAATATAAAAACAACAAGGTAACAAGTAATAAAAGGAGCGTAAACGGTATTGCAATGCTAGGAAACAAGGCCTAAGGTTCGTACTTTCACTAGTGCAAGTTCGCTCAACAATAATAACATAACTGGATCATATAACTATCCCTCAACTTGCAACAAAGGGTCACTCCAAAGTCACTAATAGCGGAGAACAAACGAAGAGATTATTGTAGGGTACGAAACCACCTTTCTGATCGATCTATTCAAGAGTCAGCAGTAAAATAACACGAAGCTATTCTTTCCGTTCGATCTATCATAGAGTTCGTACTAGAATAACACCTTAAAACACAAATCAACCAAAACCCTAATGTCACCTAGATACTCCAATGTCACCTCAAGTATCCGTGGGCATGATTATACAATATGCAACACACAATCTCAGATTCATCTATTCAACCAACACATAGAATTCAAAGAGTGCCCCAAAGTTTCTACCGAAGAGTCAAGACGAAAACGTGTGCCAACCCCTATGTATAAGTTCACAAGGTCACCGAACCCGCAAGTTGATCACCAAGACATAGATCAAGTAGATCACGTGAATATCCCATTGTCACCACAGATAAGCACATGCAAGACATACATCAAGTGTTCTCAAGTCCTTAAAGACTCAATCCGATAAGATAACTTCAAAGGGAAAACTCAATCCATTACAAGAGAGTAGATGGGTAGAAACATCATAAGATCCAACTATAATAGCAAAGCTCACAATACATCAAGATCGTGCCAAATCAAGAACACGAGAGAGAGAGAGAGAGAGAGAGAGAGAGAGAGAGAGAGAGAGAGAGAGAGAGAGAGATCAAACACATAGCTATTGGTACGTACCCTCAGCCCCAAGGGTGAACTACTCCCTCCTTGTCATGGAGAGCGCCGGGATGATGAAGATGGCCACCGGTGAGGGATCCCCCCTCCGGCAGGGTGCCGAAATAGGGCCCCGATTGGTTTTTGGTGGCTACAGAGGCTTGCGGTGGTGGAAATCCCAATCTATTGTGTTCCTCAATGTTTTTAGGGTATATGGACATATATAGGTGAAAGAATTCGGCCAGGGGAGCCACGAGGAGCCCACAAGGGTGGGGGCGCACCCAGGGGGGTAGGGCGCACCCCTGGCCCTCGTGGCCACCTCGAAGCTTCCCTGACATCTACTCCAAGTCTCTTGGATTGCTTCCGTTCCAAAAATAACTCTCCCGAAGGTTTCGACTCCGTTTGATATTCCTTTTTTGTGAAACACTAAAATAGGCAAAAACACAGCAATATGGGCTGGGCCTCCGGTTACTAGATTAGTCCCAAAATAATATAAAAGTGTATAATAAAGCCCATTAAACATCCAAAACAAATAATATAATAGCATGAATACTTCATAAGTTATAGATACATTGGAGACGTATCAGCATCCCCAAGCTTAATTCCTGCTCGTCCTCGAGTAGGTAAATGATAAAAGAAAGAATTTATGAAGTGTGAATGCTAGCAGGTGCACAAGTTTGATCAATGACAATTTTAGTCACCTTTTCTAGCATCATTATATGTCATAATAGCAGCTCATCTCATAAAACTTTTCATGATCAAGTAACAAGCTATTCTCATGTTAAAGCATAGACCATAAACTTTCTTGAAAACTAGCAAACTTCATTCTCAGTCATCAAACAATTGCAATTCATCTTATTTTCAGGAAGGGTCTATGTCAGAGCTTTGATTTGGCAAACTCCACATACTCCACTATCATTTAATCTTTCACAATTGCTAACACTCACGTGATATTTATGGGTTCAAAGTTTTAACCGAACACAGATAAAGATAGGGGCTTATAGTTTCACCTCCCAACCTTTTACCTCAAGGGTAATGTCAACAATAATAATTTATGAATGCCTACATCCAAGTGGATATATATATCCGGATCACCCCAACACAAAGTGGTTGATAAAGGAAAAAGTGTAAAAAGGAAAGGTGATGATCACCATGACTCTTGTACAAGGGTAGAACATAGTAGTAAAAGATAGGCCCTTCACAGAGGGAAGCAAAGGTTGTCATGCACTTTTATGGTTGGATGCACAAAATCTTAATGCAAAAGAACGTCACTTTATATTGACGCTTGTGATACAAACCTTTATTATGCAGTCCATCGCTTTTATTTCTTCCCTATCACAAGTTCGTATAAAGCTTATTTTCTTCGCACTAATAGATCATACATATTTAGAGAGCAATTTTTGTTGCATGCACCGATGACAACTTACTTGAAGGATCTTACTCAATCAATAGGTAGGTCTGGTGGACTCTCATGGCAAAACTAGTTTATGGGATATTTGGAAGCACAAGTAGTATCTCTACTTAGTGCAAAGAATTTGGCTAGCATGAGGGAGAAATGCAAGCTCAACATATTGGATGATCCAAGACAATATAACTTTTCAGATATAGGAAAACATAACCCATTACGTTGTCTTCCTTGTCCAACATCAACCTTTTAGCATGTCATATTTTAATGAGTGCTCACAGTTACAAAAGATGTCCACGATAGTATATTTATATGTGAAATATCTCTCCCTTCAATATTCTTTCATGAATTGTTCAAGTGACCAATACAATGTTTGCTAACATTCAATAAATTTACCACCTCTGCTTCTTATATGTGAAGTCATTACTCCCCATGGGATAAGCATATGAAACATATATAATTTCATATTTATGATATTCAACTCATTCAACCATTTACTCATAGGATATAAGTGAAGCACATGAGTAAATGACAAACTACTCCAAAAAGATATAAGTGAAGATCAATGAGTAGTTAAATAATTATGTAGCTATGTGAAGACTCTCTCTCATTTAAGTATTTCAGATCTTGGTATTTTATTAAAACAGCAAGAAAAACAAAATAAAATGACATTTCAAGGATAGCACTCATCATGTGAAGAAGCAAACACTTAGGCTCAACCGATACTAATCGATAATTGTTGAAGAAGAAAGGTGGGATGCCTACCGGGGCATCCCCAAGCTTAGATGCTTGAGACTTCTTGAAATATTATCTTTGCGTGCCTTGGCATCCCCAAGCTTGAGATTTTGTGTCTCCTTAATTCCTTTTATATCTCGGTTTCCTAAATCTCGAAAGCTTCATCCACACCAAATTCAACAAGAACTCGTGAGATAAGTTAGTATAAACCAATGCAAAAACCTTATCATTTTCTACTGCAACAAATCCCAAAAATTATTATTCCACATTGCATACTATATTCCTCTACATATTTAATACTCCTATCCTCAAATAGAATCATTAAACAAGCAAGCATATGCAAACAATGCAAACATAACAGCAATCTGCCAAAATAGTATAGTCTGTAAAGAATGCAAGATTCATCATACTTCCCTAACTCCAAAAATTATGAGAAAAATACTAAACTGTATAATATTTATCAGAGCTCAATATGCAAAAAGTTTCAATATTATATCATTCTCTTACTTTTCTAGGGAAATTTTGCAACAGCGGTAAACTTTCTGTTTTGAAACAGCAACATGTATACTTGCAAAATAAGCATGGTAAAGGCTATCCTTGACATTTTTATTGAAAATCTAGATGCAAAACTTTATTCTAAATAACAGCAAGAAAATACTAACGAAAGAAAATGACGCTCCAAGCAAAACACATACCATGTGGTGAATAAAAATATAGCTCCAAGTAAAGTTACTGATGAACGAAGACCAAAGAGGGGATGCCTTCCGGGGCATCCCCAAGCTTAGGCTCTTAGTTGTCCTTGAATATTACCTTGGGGTGCCTTGGGCATCCCCAAGCTTAGTCTCTTGCCACTCCTTATTCCATAGTCCATCGGATCTTTACCCAAAACTTGAAAACTTCACAACACAAAACTCGTAAGCTCCGTTAGTATAAGAAAAATAAATCACCACTTAGGTACTGTTGTGAACTCATTCTAAATTCATATTGGTGTAATATCTACTGTATTCCAACTTCTCTACGGTTCATACCCTCCGATACTACTCATAGATTCATCAAAATAAGCAAACAACACAATGAAAACAGAATCTGTCAAAAACAGAACAGTCTGTAGTAATCTGTATCATTTGAATACTTCTGTAACTCCAGAAATTCTGAAATAAATTGGTGGACCTGAGGAATTTGTCTATTAATCATCTGCAAAATTAATCAACCTAAAAGCACTCTCCAGTAAAAAATGGCAGCTAATCTCGTGAGCGCAAAAGTTTCTGTTTTTTACAGCAACATCATAAAGACTTCACCCAAGTCTTCCCAAAGGTTCTACTTGGCACAAACACTAATTAAAACATAAAACCACATATAACAAGAGGCTAGATGAATTATTTATTACTAAACAGGAACAAAAAGCAAGGAACAAAAATAAAATTTGGTTGCCTCCCAACAAGCGCTAATGTTTAACGCCCCTAGCTAGGCATGATGATTTCAATGATGCTGACATAAAAGATAAGAACTGAACATAAAGAGAGCATCATGAAGAATATGACTAGCACATTTAAGTCTAACCCACTTCCTATGCATAGGGATTTTGTGAGCAAACAACTTATGGGAACAATAATCAACTAGCATAGGAAGGCAAAACAAGCATAGCTTCAAGATTTTCAACACATAGAGAGGAAACTTGATATTATTGCAATTCCTACAAGCATACGTTCCTCCCTCATAATAATTTTCAGTAGCATAATGAATGAATTCAAAAATATAACCAGCACATAAAGCATTCTTTTCATGATCTACTTGCATAGAAGTTTTACTACTCTCCACATAAGCAAATTTCTTCTCATGAATAGTAGTGGGAGCAAACTCAACAAAATAATTATCATGTGAAACATAATCCAATTGAAAATTAAAATCAAGATGACAAGTTTCATGGTTATCATAATTCTTTATAGCATACGTGTCATCACAATAATCATCATAAATAGGAGGCATGCTTTCATCATAATAAATTTGCTCATCAAAACTTGGGGGACAAAAAATATCATATTCATCAAACATAGCATCCCCAAGCTTGTGGATTTGCATTTCATTAGAATCATGGGTATTCAAAGAATTAATACTAATAACATTGCAATCATGCTCATCATTCAAAGATTTAGTGCCAAACATTTTATAGATTTCTTCTTCTAGCACTTGAGCACAATTTTCCTTTCCATCATTTTCACGAAAGATATTAAAAAGATGAAGCGTATGAGGCAAACTCAATTCCATTTTTTTGTAGTTTTCTTTGATAAAATAAACTAGTGATAAAACAAGAAACTAAAAGATTCGATTGCAAGATCTAAAGATATACCTTCAAGTACTCACCTCCCCGGCAACGGCGCCAGAAAAGAGCTTGATGTCTACTATGCAACCTTCTTCTTGTAGACGTTGTTGGGCCTCCAAGTGCAGAGGTTTGTAGGACAGTAGCAAATTTCCCTCAAGTGGATGACCTAAGGTTTATCAATCCGTGGGAGGCATAGGATGAAGATGGTCTCTCTCAAACAACCCTGCAACCAAATAACAAAGAGTCTCTTGTGTCCCCAACACACCCAATATAATGGTAAATTGTATAGGTGCACTAGTTCGGCGAAGAGATGGTAATACAAGTGCAATATGGATGGTAGATATGAGTATCTGTAATCTGAAAATATAAAAACAGCAAGGTAACAAGTAATAATAGTGAGCGTAAACGGTATTGCAATGCTAGGAAACAAGGCCTAAGGTTCATACTTTCACTAGTGCAAGTTCTCTCAACAATAATAACATAACTGGATCATATAACTATCCCTCAACATGCAATAAAGAGTCACTCCAAAGTGAGTAATAACGGAGAACAAACGAAGAGATTATTGTAGGGTACGAAACCACCTTGAAGTTATCCTTTCTGATCAATCTGTTCAAGAGTCCACAGTAAAATAACAAGAAGCTATTCTTTCCGTTTGATCTATCATAGAGTTCGTACTAGAATAACACCTTAAGACACAAATCAACCAAAACCTTAATGTCACATGGATACTCCAATGTCACCTGAAGTATCCGTGGGCATGATTATACGATATGCATCACACAATCTCAGATTCATCTATTCAACCAACACATAGAACTTCAAATAGTGCCCCAAAGTTTCTACCGGAGAGTCAAGACGAAAATGTGTGCCAACCCCTATGCATAAGTTCACAAGGTCACCGAACCCGCAAGTTGATCAGCAAAACATACATCAAGTAGATCACGTGAATATCACATTGTCACCACAGATAAGCACATGCAAGACATACATCAAGTGTTCTCAAATCCTTAAAGACTCAATCCGATAAGATAACTTCAAAGGGAAAACTCAATCCATTACAAGAGAGTAGAGGGGGAGAAACATCATAAGATCCAACTATAATAGCAAAGCTCGCGATACATCAAGATCGTGCCAAATCAAGAACACGAGAGAGAAAGAGAGATCAAACACATAGCTACTCGTACATACCCTCAGCCCCGAGGGTGAACTACTCCCTCCTCGTCATGGAGAATGCCGAGATGATGAAGATGGACACCGGTGAGGGATCCTCCCTCCGGCAGGGTGCCGGAATAGGGTCCCGATTTGTTTTTGGTGACTACGGAGGCTTGCAGCGGCGGAACTCCCTATCTATTGTGTTCCTTGATGTTTTCAGGGTATATGGACATATATAGGCGAAATAATTCGGTCAGGGGAGCCACGAGGGTGGGGACGCGCCTAGGGGGTAGGGCGCGTCCCTGACCCTCGTGGCCACCTCGAAGCTTCCCTGACGTCTACTCCAAGTCTCTTGGATGGCTTCCGTTCCAAAAATAACTCTCCCAAAGGTTTCATTCCGTTTGGACTCCATTTGATATTCCTTTTTTGCGAAACACTGAAATAGGCAAAAAGCAGCAATACGGGCTGGGCCTCCAGTTAATAGGTTAGTCCCAAAAATAGTATAAAAATGTATAATAAAGCCCATTAAACATCCAAAACAGATAATATAATAGCATGAATACTTCATAAATTATAGATACATTGGAGACGTATCAGATGCCACTGTTGGGAAACGTAGCATGCAATTTCAAAAAAAAAATCCTACGCTCACGTAAGATCTATCTAGGAGATGCGTAGCAATGATAGGGGGAGAGTGTGTACACGTACCCTCGTAGACCGAAAGCGGAAGCGTTTGACAATGCGGTTGATGTAGTCAAACTTCTTCTCGTTCCGACCGATCAAGCACTGAACGTACGCCACCTTCGAGTTCTGCACACGTTCAGGTCGATGACGTCCCTCGAACTCTTGATCCAACAAAGTGTCGACAGAGAGTTCTATCAGCATGATGGCGCGGTGACTGTGATGGTGAAGTGATCCACGCAGGGCTTCGCCCAAGAACTACGATAGGGGGGTGCCGCACACAGCTAACGATTGTTGGTGTGTCTTCTAGGCGCCTCCTCCCCATGTATATAGGTGGGAGGGGGAGGGGAGCTGCCTTGGGAGCCCCAAGTTGGAGGAATCCTACTTGGGGTCCCTATTCCAATTCGCCCCCCTTTCCTTTTACCGGTAGGGGGAAAAGGGAAGAGAGGGAGGAGGAAGGAGGGGGGGGGGGGCGAACCCCCTCCTCCTTCTCCTATTCGGCCTCCTTCCTTAGGGGGGCGCCACCCATTGTGGGCTGGTGTGCTCCCCTCCTATGGCCCATAAGGCCCATTATTCCAGGGGGGGGGGGGTTCCGGTAACCCCTCCGGTACTCTGATATGTATCCGATACACCCCGGAAGACTTCCAACGTTCGAATACTATCGTCCTATATATCAATCTTTACCTCTCGACCATTCGAGACTCCTCGTCATGTCCGTGATCTCACCCGGGACTCTGAACAACATTCAGTCACCAAATCACAAAACTCATATAATACAAAATCATCATCGAACGTTAAGCGTGCGGACCCTACGGGTTCGAGAACTATGTTGTCACGCCCAATATGCGATACTATCCTAAAGAGACTCGAAGGTCCCACCAAGGATAGAACCGCATATTGAAACACTTTTGCAAGGTGGATATCATTACATCAACATTACATAATAGATGAGGATAATACAAGAGGCATACAATGCCACACGAATACATCATCACAATACATAAGAGCATCATCCGACTACAGATGAAACACAAATAGAAACTCAAACGACATCCACCCTACTAGCCTAGGCTGCCGACCTGGAACCTATCCCCTGATCGAAGAAGCAGAAGAAGAACTCCAAAACAAGCAAACATCGCTCCCGCGTCATGATCATCGCATAATATATACCTGCAACTGTTGTTGTAGTAATCTGTGAGCCACGAGGACTCAGCAATCCCATTACCATGGGTATCAAGACTAGCAAAGCTTAAAGGGAAAGGAAGGGGTAAAGTGGTGGGGTTGCAGCAGCGACTAAGCATATATGGTGGCTAACATACGCAAATAAGAGCGAGAAGAGGAGCAATGGAACGGTCGTGAAGCTAGCAATGATCAAGAAGTGATCCTGAACTCCTACTTATGTCAAACATAACCCAAAACCGTGTTCACTTCCCGAACTCCGCCGAAAAGAGACCATCACGGCTACACACGCGGTTGATGTGTTTTAATTCGGATCTGGTGTCAAGTTATCTACAACCGGACATTAACTAATTCCCATCTGCCAATAACCGCGGGCACGGCTTTCGAAAGATAATACCCTGCAGGGGTGTCCCAACTTAGCCCAGGATAAGCTCTCACGATCAACGAAGGATATACCTTCTCCTAGGAAGACCCGATCAGACTCGGAATCCCGGTTTACAAGACATTTCGATAATGGTAAAACAAGACCAGCAAAGCCGCCCGAATGTGCCGACAAATCCTGATAGGAGCTGCACATATCTCGTTCTCAGGGCACACCGGATTGTCGAAACTTCTGGTAGGCCAGCCCAGAGTTGCCCCTGTTGGCCACCGGCGGTTGACAGGTTGGACCAACACTCACGACGAGCACTGGCCCGGGGGGGATAAAATAAAGATGACCCTCGGGCTCCGGAAACCCAAGGGAAAAATGGCTAGGTGAGGCAAATGGTAAAACCAAGGTTGGGCCTTGCTGGAGGAGTTTTATTCAAAGCGAACTATCAAGGGGGTCCCATAAATCACCCAACCACGTAAGGAACGCAAAATCCGGGAACATAACACCGGTATGACGGAAACTAGGGCGGCAAGAGTGGAACAAAACACCAGGCATAAGGCCGAGTCTTCCACCCTTTACCAAATATATAGATGCATTAATAATAAAAGAGATATTGTGATATCCCAACATAATCCTGTCCATCATGGGGCAATCTCCAACTTCACCTGCAACTAAAAACGCTATAAGAGGGGCTGAGCAAAAGCGGTAACATGGCCAAGCAATGGTTTGCTAGGAAGGGTGTCAAAGGTTAGAGGTTCATGGCAATTTGGGAGGCTTGATGAGCAAAAGATAGGTAACGCAACATAGCGATAGAACGAAGCAACTAGCATAGCAATGATAGTAATGAGATCCAAGGTGACGGTCATCTTGCCTGAAATCCCGCAAGGAAGAAGAACTAGTCCATGAAGAAGATGAACGGGAGTAGTCGAACGAATCCTCACAATCGCAACATTACCGGAACAAAGAAGCAACACCGGAAAGAAACAAACAACATGGTAAATGCACAAGCATAAACATGACATGATGCACAAACAAGTATGATGCATGTCCGGTTTAATGAGGCATTGGCATGGCAAACTGCAACACACAATACTACAAATTAAGTGGAGCTCAATATGCAACGAGTTGCATATTGACGAAACACCACATTCGAGTTATTTAGTTCGCTCTCGTTTAGGTACATAACAATATTAAATGTTGTTAAACATGGCAAGAGGTGGAACATAAGTAATCTAACTATTTAGGCAAGTTTAAATGAGGCCGGAAACAACAAACAACAATTCCGGGAAAATCCTGATATGCAAATTATGAATTTGGTACTGTTCTGCCCTAAACATATTTTAAGGTTGTTTAACAAGAAAATAAAGTGCACCATGTTAAACTAGGCATTTTACCACCCCATTTACATATAAAGAACATTTAAAACCGAGCTACGGTTATTTAGTTAGGAAATAAATCATTTTAACATGGCATTATGCAAATTTAACCAAACAACATTTTTAAACATTTTAAACATGGATGAAAATTGGATATTGTGAAACTAGATGAAATTCTAAGCACTTTACATATATAATTTGTTTTAAACCGATGCATGGTTAATTAATTATTACATGCATGAACATGAGGGTTTTTTTGAAAAACTGCAGTTTTTTTGGATAATTGGTAGAATCGCAGAACTGGGAAAAAACATGATACAGGCCGCATCTAAAACCGGAGCAGGCCCAACAGAAGAAACACAAAGGGGCGCTGGGGGATTTCTCACCATGGGCCAAGCCCAAGTCGGTGGAGAGGCCAAGGTAGGCCGGGGGCGGCGTTGGGCCTGATCTGGAGGCAACGACGCGGTCAACGCGAGCACTCTCCTCGCTCGCTCGATTTGGGCAGGGGCGCGAGCAGAGGCTTGCGCAGGCAATCTCCTGTTGAAGAAAACAAGGGTGGGTTCAGAGAGAGAGACAGGGGAGACAAAACAGAGGGAGGAGGAAGGAGATACGAGAAGGAGAGGGACGGGCAGAGGGAGGACCCGAATCCGTTCGCAGGAGGTCGCCGGGGTCCTGCTGGTGTTGCTCCGGCGAGGGGCAACGGGTGGCGATGGGGCTCGGGCGTGAGCTCCTGCTCGAGGAAGACGACGGGGATGGCTGCCGGTGGCTCGACGTGGAGGCGTGGGGAGGACGGGGCTCCGCTGGGATCCAAGGTGACGGTGTGCTCGCAAAGACGGGGCAGAGCGAGGCTTCAAGAGCTCCTGGTGGTGCATCAAAAGAGGTGGGGAGGCAAAACCGAGGTCGACCCTTCCATTCCCGACGGCGGCGAGGCACGTCGAGGTCGAGCATGGTAGCGGTGTTCCTGCGGGTCTCCATGGAAAATACAGAGAGCAAGTGAGAGAGGGAACCGGAGGGAACGGGAGAAGTAGAAGCAACGAGGGGTGCGGGTCTAGTGACCGGTTTTTGGAGACGAGATGGGGCGGCAAGGAGGAGGTCCTGGAGGTGAGGGTCGTCGCTGGTTGCTCCGGCGAGCGGCGCGAGGCGGCAGGGTCGAGCTCGGGGAGGCACCGGAGGTGGTGGATGGGTTGGATCGGTGGCCGGCTGTGGTTGGATCAAGGGGAGGCCTCGAGTGCTGGTTGGGTGAGAAGGGGATCTGGCAGGATCTCGAGGAAGATGAGACAGGAGGAGTGGCGGCGGCGGCTAGGAGGATGGGACAGCTCTCCTCAAATTTTTTAGGGTTTGGTGTAAAAATGGACAAGGGAGTCTATATATATAAGGAAAAGGGGGGAATTGGATCATTTGATCGAAATCGGACAGTCGAGATAAATAGGTACGAAGTCCAAATAATAAAACGGAGATATTTTATAGATGTTTGGGGATGATCCGGATCCAACGGTGATGACTGAGTGGTTCGGGTTCGGGGCAAGTTTCGGACGCGCACACGAGGGGGTCTGAGAGGGGTTAGTTGGTTTGACAAGAGGGAATGGAAAACCCGGTTGGTCTCGGAATGGTCAGCGCGAGCAAGGCGATCCGAGGGAAGGTGATGAAGGCAAAGGGAGAAACGGCAACGACGAACGAATGCAAGTTTTAAAACATGACGGCAACGGAGTGTCGATGCAATGTGAATGATGCGATGATGAAATGCAAGACATGAACACGATGCAAAACAAAAAAAAACAAAACCCAACCACGGAGGAAATAACAAATCACATAGCCGGAAATGACAAGAGTCGGAGTTACGAATATGGAAAGTTGTATCCGGGGCGTTACAACACTCCACCACTACGAGAGGATCTCGTCCCGAGATCTAGGATGGCACCGGAGAGAAACAGAAGAGGAAGAGAAGAGGTAAAACTAAGTTGCTTCTTTGACAAACGAGTGAAACCATGAACCTTGAGGGGTTGAGCAGAATGAAAGAAAGAAAACAACGAAGATGAACAAAGTTGAAAACACTCCGTTAGAAAAGAGGAACAAGGGATACAACGAGAACCAAGAGGTTAGTGATAAGATAGATATTGGAACCACTCCGGTTAAAACTAGATAGAGAAGGAATAAGACTGATATAATTTGGGCAGCACTCCGACTGAAAGAAGGAAAACTTGATAAGATAAAAAGAACTTGAAGAGATGAGACAACACTCCGGTTAAATGGATAAGCATGAAAAGAACACGGTCCTCACAATTCGAGATGATGAGTAAAGAGAGCAACATCACCATGCCTCCAGAAGAAAGAATAGAAGATAGATCATTGAAATAAAAGAATGGAGAAGAAAATGCCAACTTCTGCCACAAATGAGCTTGGAAAGCATCCTTATAAAGAAGAATTGAACGGAGTTGTTGGAAAATCAACAACAAAAAGCACAAGCTTGTTGTGGGCTTATGGCAAACATCTCGAAATGAGGTGACAACCGGCCACTAATGGAAACAATTGCTTGCTTGAGAACAACGAAGAGATGAAAAACCTCTTTCACAGAGAAGGATATGGAGAAAGCTTGGATAATTGATAAGCACCACAAATAGCAACATTCCTTAGGGAAGGCTTTAGGTGAAATCTATACCATGATAACTCCAGAGAAGAGATTGATGGATTTAAAATACCTCATTCTTGACAACATGTGAATCACGAAACATGAATGGAAATTGTCAAGAATGATATAGCACCACCTCAAAAGATATCGTAGAAGGAATTGCACTTCGAAATGCAAGAAGAAGAATACTTGAACGCGTCAAAACAAAACATGTGTTGAGCACCATGTTTAATTTTGAGTATAGCTTGGCGGGTCATAACTTCGAGAGAAATCTTGAAGAACAATTGAAGAATGAAGAGAATCCTTGATGAACCACCATGTAGAGCCTCCATGAACAACTCCGGTAATAAGAGGATGATGAAAAGAAAAAGAAGTTGGAAACACAAGGTGAAGCCTTGCGATGATTTAGATGGAGCTTCGCGACGAGATAATGCGAAAAACCTGGAACTCCGGAAAAGAAAAGATGAAGCATCTCGAACCGAGAAATGTGACATGGTGAACAACTCTAGAGAGAAGAAACTAGATCACATGGATGAAACAATAATAAGAATTATAGTATGCGTATCCTTCACCAATTTTAATTGATGACAAGCAATGGATTTGGCACACTACTTATTCTCGTAAAAAGGATTAAGGGGGGGGGTATATCACAAAACTTGAGAAAGTCTTCATGAACCACCGGTAGGATTGGAAAGAACGAATGAATTAATATGATAATCAAGGAAAAAGAATCTTGAACGAACCACCGTAAGAATTCAGAAATGACTGACGAAAGAGAATGAATCACCGGGAAGAATTAGAAGAACCAATATGCTCGAGGGGATTTAGATGCAAAAAGGATAAAGAGATCATGAGCTGATTAGAGGGTATTTGAACGATGCATCGGAAGAATTCGAGAACGAGAGTTGAAAGCTGAGAATGAAGAATTATGACATGATGACCTTCGGAGGAAAGAAATGGAAACAACTCATGAAATGCTCCGGACGGTAAGAAAAGAATTGTCACAATCAAAACAATTATGAGGATAGCATGAAGCTAGAACCATGAATATTCAAGAGAATGGACCAAGATTTAGAGGAAACACTTCTTCGGTCTTCACATGTTGAGAATGATGATCAGAACCACCATGACAATTGTTGAGGCCCTCCGGAATGAAAATTGGAAAGGTTGAACCAACGATGAAAAGAATTTGAAAGATCTTGGAGAAAGACATATGACTGATGATAATTCATTCTTACATCAAACTTCGAAAGACTTTGGGAATGGCTCCGGGAAAATTAGAAGAGTCAGGTAAGATCCTGGAAAAGACCTGTGGGTTAGGGCCCACTGAAAAGGAACACCGTTGAAAAATTACTTGAAAGGGAAATTGCACCGGTTGAATTAAATGGCTTGAATGAGATAAAAATCTCCAAATAGCTTGAACAGATTAAGAATGGAAACACAAATCTTCTGAGATATCTTCAACACTCCAGGACAAATGAATAGGAAGAAGTGAATGATTAAGAGGTGCATCGACATGACAAAGCATTAGAAACGAGGAAAGGAATATGATGAATATTGAAAGCTTGAATTGGATCCACCGGAGAAGAAACAACAATGAAGGATGATGAACTTGAAACTGTTGAGCATCTTCATGGGAAATCACCGGATAAGAACATTGAAAGAAAAGAATGAAGAGACTTCCCACAAATAAAAGGATACATGATTAAGAAATCCGAGTCCTTGAAGAAAAAGGGTGGGAGGGTGAGGAAAAACAAAGACAACTTGGGACAGATGAAATAAACACCATTGAGAAAACTTAGAATTGATCTTGCGGATGGGAAAAAATGATGGGATCCACTTGAAGAGAAGCACGCCGGTTTGGAAAAGAATTGACATGACAATCTCAATAAACAAGAAGGATTGGTACTCCCATAGAAATATGAGAACACCGCTTGAAAGGTATCGAATCAACACTTGACTTCGAAGCAACTCGAATACCACAAATAAAACAAAACAAAGGATTTGGCTTGCAGAATAAGCCGGAACAAACATATGATAGATCCCATATCGTATCATGTGTCTGTTGGAAAGATATCCTATGAGGTACTTGAATTCCCACCTATAAACTCCCGAAACTTTCTGGTTATGCAATCTGGTGTTGGGGATACAGGGGAAGCAATATATCTCACCCAAACTAACAATCCCTACATCCAGCTGTATCCATCCGTCAACACATAACCAAGAAAACTCCGAAAATCATGTACCTCAACCTTCGAAAAGCATCCATTATACGGGCTATGGCAATACTCCCGAACTCCCGCCCCAGTACTGGGTGGCGTCGAGGTTATCTCACCAACAACTGCATAAAAGAGATTTTCGATGTCGGCAAAACTCAGGCATTCCAGAACTGCAATGATAAAATTGTGACGACAACACCTCGGAGCTCAACTCCCCGGGTCAATGCCACATAATAGACAGGAGGCACCAAGAACAATGTTCTCGTCACAAAACCATCGGAACGATTCCAAGATACCCGCGTGATCCTAATTTTTTTTAGTGAAATTTGAGGAGAGGAAAGACAAAACATCTACGTCAGGAGTCCTCACGAGAGCGACGAATGGGGCTGAGGAGTAAAAAGAATCCTACTCTCCGATATATATAATCCTAAGACTCAAAATAGTTTTCTTCTAGACTTGACAATGGACAACAATCAAGGGGGCTCCTATGGTCGGTCGAGGCTCTGATTACCAACTTGTCACGTCCAATATGCGATACTATCCTAAAGAGACTCGAACGTCCCACCAAGGATAGAAACGCATATTGAAACGCTATTGCAAGGTGGATATCATTACATCAACATTACATAATAGATGGGGATACATAAAAGAGGCATATAATGCCACACGAATACATCATCACAATACATAAGAGCATCATCCGACTATGGATGAAACACAAACAGAAACTCAAACGACATCCACCCTTCTAGCCCAGGCTGCCGACCTGGAACCTATCCCCTGATCGAAGAAGCAGAAGAAGAACTCCAAAACAAGCAAACATCGCTCCCGCATCATGATCATCGCATAATCTGTACCTGCAACTGTTGTTGTAGTAATCTGTGAGCCACGAGGACTCAGCAATCCCATTACTGTGGGTATCAAGACTAGCAAAGCTTAAAGGGAAAGGAAGGGGTAAAGTGGTGGGGTTGCAGCACCGACTAAGCATATATGGTGGCTAACATACGCAAATAAGAGCGAGAAGAGGAGCAATGGAATGGTCGTGAAGCTAGCAATGATCAAGAAGTGATCCTGAACTCCTACTTACGTCAAACATAACCCAAAACCGTGTTCACTTCCCGGACTCCGCCAAAAAGAGACCATCACGGCTACACACGCGGTTGATGCGTTTTAATTCGGATCTGGTGTCAAGTTATCTACAACCAGACATTAACAAATTCCCATCTGCCCATAACCGCGGGCACGGCTTTCGAAAGATAATACCCTGCAGGGGTGTCCCAACTTAGCCCATGATAAGCTCTCGCGATCAACGAAGGATATACCTTCTCCTAGGAAGACCTGATCAGACTCAGAATCCCGGTTTACAAGACATTTCAACAATGGTAAAACAAGACCAGCAAAGCCGCCCAAATGTGCCGACAAATCCTGATAGGAGCTGAACATATCTCGTTCTCAGGGCACACCGGATTGTCCAAACTTCCGGTAGGCCAGCCCAGAGTTGCCCCTGGTGGCCACCGGCGGCTGACAGGTTGGACCAACACTCACGACGAGCACTGGCCCGGGGGGGATAAAATAAAGATGACCCTCGGGCTCCGGAAACCCAAGGGAAAAATGGCTAGGTGAGGCAAATGGTAAAACCAAGGTTGGGCCTTGCTGGAGGAGTTTTATTCAAAGCGAACTATCAAGGGGGTCCCATAAATCACCCAACCTCGTAAGGAATGCAAAATCCGGAAACATAACACCGGTATGACGGAAACTAGGGCGGCAAGAGTGGAACAAAACACCAGGCATAAGGCCGAGTCTTCCACCCTTTACCAAATATATAGATGCATTAATAATAAAAGAGATATTGTGATATCCCAACATAATCCTGTCCATCATGGGGCAATCTCCAACTTCACCTGCAACTAAAAACGCTATAAGAGGGGCTGAGCAAAAGCGGTAACATGGCCAAGCAATGGTTTGCTAGGAAGGGTGTCAAAGGTTAGAGGTTCATGGCAATTTGGGAGGCTTGATGAGCAAAAGATAGGTAACGCAGCATAGCGATAGAACGAAGCAACTAGCATAGCAATGATAGTAATGAGATCCAAGGTGACGGTCATCTTGCCTGAAATACCGCAAGGAAGAAGAACTAGTCCATGAAGAAGATGAACGGGAGTAGTCGAACGAATCCTCACAATCGCAACATTACCGGAACAAAGAAGCAACACCGGAAAGAAACAAACAACATGGTAAATGCACAAGCATAAACATGACATGATGCACAAACAAGTATGATGCATGTCCGGTTTAATGAGGCATTGGCATGGCAAACTGCAACACACAATACTACAAATTAAGTGGAGCTCAATATGCAACGAGTTGCATATTGACGAAACACCACATTCGAGTTATTTAGTTCGCTCTCGTTTAGGTACACAACAATATTAAATGTTGTTAAACATGGCAAGAGGTGGAACATAAGTAATCTAACTATTTAGGCAAGTTTAAATGAGGCCGGAAACAACAAACAACAATTCCGGGAAAATCCTCATATGCAAATTATGAATTTGTTACTGTTCTGCCCTAAACCATATTTTAAGGTTGTTAAACAGGAAAATAAAGTGCACCATGTTAAACTAGGCATTTTTCCACCCCATTTACATATAAAGAACATTTAAAACCGAGCTACGGTTATTTAGTTAGGAAATAAATCATTTTAACATGGCATTATGCAAATTTAACCAAACAACATTTTTAAACATTTTAAACATGGATGAAAATTGGATATTGTGAAACTAGATGAAATTCTAAGCACTTTACATATATAATTTGTTTTAAACCAATGCATGGTTAATTAATTATTACATGCATGAACATGAGGGGTTTTCTGAAAAAACTGCAGTTTTTTTGGATAATTGGTAAAATCGCAGAACTGGGAAAAAACATGATACAGGCCGCATCTAAAACCGGAGCAGGCCCAACAGAAGAAACACAAAGGGGCGCTGGGGGATTTCTCACCATGGGCCAAGCCCAGGTCGATGGAGAGGCCAAGGCAGGCCGGGGGCGGCGTTGGGCCTGATCTGGAGGCAATGACGCGGTCAACGCGAGCGCTCTCCTCGCTCGCTCAATCTGGGCAGGGTCGCGAGCAGAGGCTTGCGCAGGCGATCTCTTGTTGAAGAAAACAAGAGTGGGTTTAGAGAGAGAGACAGGGGAGACAAAACAGAGGGAGGAGGAAGGAGGTACGAGAAGGAGAGGGACGGACAGAGGGAGGACCCGAATCCGGTCGCAGGAGGTCGCCGAGGTCCTGCTGGTGTTGCTCCGGCGAGGGGCAACGGGTGGTGATGGAGCTCGGGCGTGAGCTCCTGCTCGAGGAAGACGACGGGGATGGCTGCCGGTGGCTCGACGTGGAGGCGTGGGGAGGACGGGGCTCCGCTGGGATCCAAGGTGACGGTGTGCTTGCAAAGACGGGGCGGAGCGAGGCTTCAAGAGCTCCTGGTGGTGCATCGAAAGAGGTGGGGAGGCAAAACCGAGGTCGACCCTTCCATTCCCGACGGCGGCAAGGCACGTCGAGGTCGAGCATGGTAGCAGTGTTCCTGCGGGTCTCCATGGAAAAGACAGAGAGCAAGTGAGAGAGGGAACCGGAGGGAACGGGAGAAGTAGAAGCAACGAGGGGTGCGGGTCTAGTGACCGGTTTTTGGAGACGAGATGGGGAGGCAAGGAGGAGGTCCTGGAGGTGAGGGTTGTCGCTGGTTGCTCCGGCGAGCGGCGCGAGGCGGCAGGGTCGAGCTCGGGGAGGCACCGGAGGTGGTGGATGGGTTGGATCGGTGGCCGGCTGTGGTTGGATCGAGGGGAGGCCTCGAGTGCTGGTTGGGTGAGAAGGGGATCTGGCAGGATCCCGAGGAAGACGAGACAGGAGGAGTGGCGGCGGCGGCTAGGAGGATGGGACAACTCTCCTCAAATTTTTTAGGGTTTGGTCTAAAAATGGACAAGAGAGTCTATATATATAAGGAAAAGGGGGGAACTGGATCATCTGATCGAAATCAGATGGTCGAGATAAATAGGTATGAAGTCCAAATAATAAAACGGAGATATTTTATAGATGTTTGGGGATGATCTGGATGCAACGGTGATGACTGAGCGGTTCGGGTTCGGGGCAAGTTTTGGACGCGCACACGAGGGGGTCTGAGAGGGGTTAGTTGGTTTGACAAGAGGGAATGGAAAACCCGGTTGGTCTCAGAACGGTCATCGCGAGCAAGGCGATCCGAGGGAAGGTGATGAAGGCAAAGGGAGAAACGGCAACGACGAACGAATGCAAGTTTTAAAACATGACGGCAACGGAGTGCCGATGCAATGTGAATGATGCGATGATGAAATGCAAGACATGAACACGATGCAAAACAAAAAAAAAACAAAACCCAACCACGGAGGAAATAACAAATCACATAGCCGGAAATGACAAGAGTCGGAGTTACGAATATGGAAAGTTGTATCCGGGGCGTTAGATATGTAGACATGACCGAGCCACCTCTTCGGTCAATAACCAAGAGCGGAACCTAGATTCTCATATTGGCTCGTACATATTCTACGAAGATCTTTATCGGTCATACCCTAATGACAACATATGTTATTCCCTTTGTCATCGGTATGTTACTTGCCCAAGATTAGATCGTCGCTATCTTCATACCTAGTTCAATCTCGTTACCGGCGAGTCTCTTTACTCATTCCGTAATGCATTGATAACCCACAAGTATAGGGGATCACAACAGTTTTTGAGGATAGAGTATTCAACTCAAGCCAAAGAATATTCTCAAGTATTAGCAGTTGAGTAGTTAATTCAACCACACCTGAAAGACTTAATATCTGCAGCAAAATATTTAGTAGCAAAGTAGTATGGAAGTAACAGTAACGGTGGCAAAAGTAACAGTAGCAGTTTTATAGCAATTGTAACAGTGGCAACAGAAAAGTAACTAAGCAAAGATCAATATGTGAAAAGCTCGTAGGGAATGGATCAGTGATGGATAATTGTGTCAAATGCGATTCCTCAAGCAACAGTTATAACATAGGGTGACAAAGAACTAGCTCCAGTTCATCAATGTAATGTAGGGATGTATTCCGAATATAATCATACGTGCTTATGGAAAAGAACTTGCATGAAATCTTTTGTCCTACCCTCCCGGGGCAACGGGGTCCTACTGGAAACTAAGGGATATTAAGGCCTCCTTTTAATAGAGTACCAGACCAAAGCATTAGCACTTAGTGAATACATGAACTCCTCAAACTATGGTCATCACCGGGAGTGGTCCCGATTATTGTCACTTCGGGGTTGCCGGATCATAACACATAGTAGGTGACTATTGAATAGCAAGATAGGATCAAGAACTCACATATATTCATGAAAACATAATAGGTTCAGATATGAAATCATGGCACTCGGGCCCTAGTGACAAGCATTAAGCATGACAAAGTGATAGCATCATCAGTCTTAGAACATAATGGATACTAGAGAGCAAAGCCTAACAAAACTAACTCGATTACATGGTAAATCTCATCCAACCCATCACCGTCCATCAAGACTACGATGGGATTACTCACGCACAGTGGTGAGCATCATGAAATTGGTGATGGAGGATGGTTGATGATGACGATGACGATGGATTCCCCTCTCCAGAGCCCCAAACGGACTCCAGATCAGCCCTCCTGAGGAAGATTAGGGCTTGGCGGCGGCTCCGTATAAAAAAACGTGATCAATTCCTCTCCTCCCCGAAAGTGAATATATGGAATTGCGGTTGAGGTCGGTGGAGTCCCAGGGATCCTACGAGGCAAGGGGCGCGCCCCAGGGGGCGCCCTGCACCCTCATGGACAGGGTGTGGGCCCCTTGATGCTGATTCTTTCGCCAATATTTTTTATTAATTCCAAAACGTGTCTCCATGGATTTTCAGGTCATTCTGAGAACTTTTATTTCTGCACAAAAATAACACCATGGCTGTTCTGCTGAAAACAACGTCAGTCCGGGTTAGTTCCATTCGAATCATGCAAGTTAGAGTCCAAAACAAGGGCAAAAGTGTTTGGAAAAGTAGATACGTTGGACACGTATCACCTCCCCCAAGCTTAAACCTTTTCTTGTCCTCAAGAAATCCAGTTGACAAACTGAAAGTGATAAAGAAAAACTTTTACAAACTCTGTTTGATCTTGTTGTTGCAAATATGTAAAGCCAGCATTCAAGTTTTCAGCAAAGATTATGAACTAACCATATTCACAATAACATTTAGGTCTCACATTTATTCATATCAATGGCGTAATTAACTAGCGAGCAATAATAATAAATTTTGGATGACAACACTTACTCAAAACAATCATCATATGTTATAACAAGATGGTATCTCGCTAGCCCTTTTTGAGTCTGCAAAAAAAAAATGCAGAGCACCCCTGAAGATCAAGGACTGACTAGACATTGTAATTCATGGTAAAATAGATCCAGTCACAGTCATATACTCAATGTAAATTAATAGCAATGCATGCAAATGACAGCGGTGCTCTCCAACTGGTGCTTTTTAGTAAGAGGATGATGACTCAACATAAAAGTAAATAGATATGCCCTTCGCAAAGGGAAGCAGGGATTTGCAGAGGTGCCAGAGTTTGAGTTTTGAAATAGAGATAAATAATATTTTGAGCGGCATACTTCCATTTTCAACATAGCAACCAAGAGATCTCGATATCTTCCATGCTACATACATTATAGGCGGTTCCCAAATAGAATGGTAAAGTTTATACTCCCCCACCACCAACAAACATCAATCCATGGCTTGTCCGAAACAATGGGTGCCGTCCAAATAACAACAATCCTGGGAGAGTTTTGTTTGAAATTATTTTGATTTGATTTGAGCATGGGACTAGGCATCCCGGTTACCAGCCATTTTCTCATGACTGATGAGCGGTGTCCACTCATCGTGAGAATAACCCACCTAGCATGGAAGATATAGACAGCCCTAGTTGATACATGAGCTATTCGAGCATATAAAACATAATTTCATTTGAAGGTTTAGAGTTTGGCACATACAAATTTACTTGGAACGGCAGGTAAATACCGCATATAGGAAGGTATGGAGGACTCATATGGAATAACTTTGGGGTTTATGGAAGTGGATGCACAAGCAGTATTCCTGCTTAGTACAAGTGAACGCTAGAAAAAGACTGGGAAGCGACCAACTAGAGAGCGACAATAGTCATGAACATGCATTAAAATTAATCTACAATGAGTGCAAGCAGGAGTTGGATATAAATCACCATGAACGTAAACATCATGGAGGCTATGTTGATTTTGTTTCAACTACATGCGTGAACATGTGCCAATTCAAGCCACTCGAATCATTCAAAGGAGGATACCACCCTATCATACCACATCACAACCATATTAATAGCATGTTGGCATGCAAGGTAAACCATTATGAACTCCTTACTAATTAAGCATGGCATTAGCAACTATAATCTCTAATTGTCATTGCAAGCATGTTTCATTCATAATAGGCTGAATCAGGAACGATGAACTAATCATATTTACAAAAACAAGATAGGTCGAGTTCATATCAGCTTCTCTCACCTCAATCAGTCCATCATATATCGTCATTATTGCCTTTCACTTGCATGACCGAATGGTGTGAATAATAATAATAGTGCACGTGCATTGGACTATGCTGGAATCTGCAAGCATTTAATACAAAGGAGAAGAGAAGGTAATATGGGCTCTTGGTTAGATCAACAATAATGCATATGAGAGCCACTCAATATTTTCATCGTGGTCTTCTCCTCTCGACCCCCAAAGAAAAGAAAAGAAATAAAACTATTTACACGGGAAATCTCCCAACAAGCAAAAGAAGAACGGGAAATGTTTTTGCGTTTTCTTTCAATATTACTACTACAAGCATGGAAGGTAAACTAGCTAAAGGCTACAACTATTTTTTTGTTTTTTCTTAAGTTTTTTCAAACACACAAGAAGAAGGCAAGAAACGAAAATAAACTAGCATGGATAGTACAATGAAAAAGTATGAGCACCGACAACTAGCCTAAGTGTGTGAACATGAATGTAATGTCGGTGAGAAATACGTACTCCCCCAAGCTTAGGCTTTTGGCCTAAGTTGGTCTGTGCCCATGGATCGAAGCTACTCTCTTCGCTGTACTAAGGAGGGTCCTCTGGGTGCCATTGGTTAGCGATCTCCTCTGGATCCCACTGATAAACAGACTGTCGATAGGGATCAAGGGGTGGCTCAGGCTTAGGCTCTAGAACTTGTGGCAGATTCCACTATGCATAAATGGCTTTGGGCAAGATGAGGTACGTGCCTGAAAATATGTTAAACAAAGAGGGTGCAGGCAAGGTAATAGCCTCACAGTGAGTTTTATCAAATCTCAAGTTATACTTAAGCATTTGCTTCTTATTTTTAACAATAAAGTCATGTGCTACCATACTCTTATAATCTAGAAAAATAGTGATCAACAACTTTTCCTCTTTCTCATGATGCCTAATAGGTATCTCAAAGTGTTTAGCAAGTCGTGAAGCAAAGATACCTCTAAAGATGGGGCCCTTTGTACGGTTCAGACTTAACTATTTAGCAACAATAGCACCTAAACTGAAGGTTGTATCACGAAACAAAGCATGGCGCAAAATAACAAGGTCAGGAGCACTAAGATTTCCACTGTTCCCGCGACCAATTAAGCATCTACTAGCAAATGTCGCAAAGTAACGTAGAACATGAAAATGTATAATAGTAATTCTTGCATCAGAAACTTTCCTCATTTCCCCTACAACAATTATATCAATAAATCCATCCACATCACTAGGATGTGGTTCCTCGATGCTGCCCACAAAGGGTATCTTGCAAACCCAACAAAAATCATGGAGTGACATCTCCTTAACCTCATCATATAAGTGAAACTCCACTGAAGGTGGTGATTTCTTAGCATGGAAGTAAAAAAATTGCACAAAATATTAATGAGTAGGAGATACTGTTCGTGCTGGTCGTGGAGGAAGTCGGTGAGGCCTGTATTCTCGGCCAAGTAATAAAAATCATCGTAAATTCTGGCAGCCTTCAAGAACGCATCACAAGGCCATTCACATGGTCGGACCTTCGCGGTGCGAGGGAGATTGTATTTGGGATTTTTATTCTCCTCATTCGGCTTATCCTTCGAGCTTCGGCTCGAGGAGCCCCTCAACAATCTCTTCATCATTTTCTTTCTCTGAAAAATTTCTGAAATTTTTAATGAGTCAAAATAAAAGTGAACTAAACTCAACAAGATTGATAGCAACTACTCCCACAAGTGCCTAGAGGCTATATCATGCATTAAAACTACTTTGGACCATATAAATTTAACATGCATGCTCAAGAACAGGGTCACCTTAGTAGCAACAATTTGCAATAAATAAAGCACTAGAACAAAAACTAATTGGACCATTGGAGGAGTCACATACCGAAGAACAATACCCCAAAACAGTTTTGTGAATGGAGCTTTGAGCAAGGAGATTGAAAATGGCAGCAAGATGAGCTAGAACACGGATTTGAGCTATGGGAGGATTTTTCTGGAGGAAGACGAAGTGGGTGGGTGTTGGAATAAGTGGAGGGGGCCACGTGGGGCCCACAAGGCAGGGGGCGCGCTCTGTGCCCTCGTGGACAAATGGTGGGTCCCCCTGGTGTGTTATGAGTGCCAGAAATTCTTAAATATTCTACAAAAAATCATACTTCATTTTCAGGACATTTGGAGAACTTTTATTTTCAGGCTATTTTTTATTGCATGGATAACTTAGAAAACAGACAGAAAAAAGTATTTTTTCTTAATTTAATCTAAATAATAGAAAGTAAAAGGAGGGTACGGAGAGTTGTGCTTTCTAAATTCATCCATCTCATGCTCATCAAAAGGAATCCACTAACAAGGTTGATCAAGTGTTGATAACAAACTTCTTCCGAATAACATGAAACTGGAGAATTTTTGAATAACACTTGCTTACCTCAATGGGGATATGCATGTCCCCAACAATAAGAATATCATATTTCTTTTTAACAGTAGGGAGAGGGAATTCAAAACCTCCAATAGTAATCATTGAAATCCTTCCAATAGAATTGATACTATGAACTTGAGGTTGTTTCTTCGGAAAGTGTACTGTATGCTCATTACCATTAATATGAAAAGTGACATTGCCTTTGTTGCAATCAATAACAGCTCCTGCAGTATTCAAAAAGGATCTACCAAGGATAATCGACATACTGTCGTCCTTGGGAATATCAAGGATAACAAAGTCTGTTAAAATAGTAACGTTTGCAACCACAACATGCACATCCTCACAAATACCGACATGTATAGCAGTTGATTTATCGGCCATTTGCAAAGAGATTTCAGTAGGTGTCAACTTATTCAGATCAAGTCTATGATATAAAGAGAGAGGCATAAAACTAACACTGGCTCCAAGATCACATAAAGTAGTTTTAACATAGTTTCTTTTAATGGAGCATGGTATAGTTGGT
Organism: Triticum dicoccoides; assembly: GCF_002162155.2. Taxonomy (NCBI): domain Eukaryota; kingdom Viridiplantae; phylum Streptophyta; class Magnoliopsida; order Poales; family Poaceae; genus Triticum; species Triticum dicoccoides. The sequence continues at coordinate 656,174,476 of NC_041383.1, read as the reverse complement.
ACTCCTGGGTCTGCAAGTTTCTTTGGTATTCCACCCTTCAAAGTATAATTAGCAAGCATGGTGGAAATCCCAGCTTCCGGTATCTTTCTTTTATTTGTAACAATATCTTTCATATACTTAGCATAAGGATTCATTTTAAGCATATCAGTCAAACGCATATGGAAAAAGATATGTCTAATCATTTCAGCAAAGCACTTAAAATCCTCATCATCCTTTTTCTTGGATGGCTTAGGAGGAAAAGGCATGGGTTTCTGAACCCATGGTTCTCTTTCTTTACTGTGCTTCCAAGCAAAGAAGTCTCTCTTATCATAATGTTGATTCTTTGATTGTGGGTTATCAAGATCAACAACAGGTTCAATGTCTACATCATTTTATTACTAGGTTGAGCATCAACATGAACATCATCATTAATATTATCACTAGGTTCATGTTCATTACCAGATTGTGTTTCAGCATCAGAAATAGAAATATCATTGGGGTTCTCAGGTGTGTCTATAACAGGTTCACTAGAAGCATGCAAAGTCCTATCATTTTTCTTTTTCTTCTTTTTAGAAGGACTAGGTGCATCAACATTTGTTCTCTGAGAATCTTGCTCAACTCTTTTAGGATGGCCCTCAGGATACAAAGGTTCCTGAGTCATTCTACCTCCTCTAGTCATAACCCTAACAACATTATCATTTTTCTTATTATTTAACTCATTGAGCAAATCATCTTGTGCCTTCAGCACTTGTTCTACTTGAGTAGTAACCATGGATTCATGTTTACTAATAATCTTAAGGTCACCTTTAACTCTAGACATATAATCGCTCAAGTGTTCAATCATATAAGCATTACGTTTTGATAACCCACAAGTATAGGGGATCGCAACAATTTTCGAGGGTAGAGTATTCAACCCAAATTTATTGATTCGACACAAGGGGAGCCAAAGAATATTCTCAAGTATTAGCAGTTGAGTTGTCAATTCAACCACACCTAGATAACTTAATATCTGTAGCAATGTATTTAGTAGCAAAGTAGTACGGAAGTAACGCTAACAATGGCAAAAGTAATGGTAGCAGTTTTGTAGTAATTGTAACAGTGGCAACGGTAAAGTAACTAAGCAAAGAACAATATATGAAAAGCTCGTAGGCATTGGATCAGTGATGGATAATTATGTCGGATGCAATTCCTCATGCAATAGTTATAACATAGGGTGACACCGAACTAGCTCCAATTCATCAATGTAATGTAGGCATGTATTCCGAATATAGTCATACGTGCTTATGGAAAAGAACTTGCATGACATCTTTTGTCCTACCCTCCCGTGGCAACAGGGTCCTATCGGAAACTAAGGGATATTAAGGCCTCCTTTTAATAGATTACAAGACCAGCATTAACACTTAGTGAATACATAAACTCATCAAACTACGATTATCACTGGAAGTGTCCCGATTATTGTCTCTTCGGGGTTAACGTATCATAACGCATAATAGGTGACTATAGACTTGCAAGATAGGATCAAGAACTCACATATATTCGTGAAAACATAATAGGTTCAGATCCGAATCATGGCACTCGGGCCCTAGTGACAAGAATTAAGCATAGCAAAGTCATAGCAACATCAATCTCAGAACATAGTGAATACTAGGGATCAAACCCTAACAAAACTAACTCAATTACATGGTAAATCTCATCCAACCCATCACCGTCCAGCAAGCCTACGATGGAATTACTCTCGCATGGCAGTGAGCATCATGAAATTGGTGACGGAGGATGGTTTATGATGACGACAACGACATATTCCCCTCTCCGGAGCCCCGAACAAACTCTAGACCAGCCCTCCCGAGAGAGTTTAGGGATTGACGGCAGCTCCGTATCGTAAAATGCAATGAATCCTTCTCTTCTATTTTTTCTCCCCGAACGTGAATATATGGAGTTGGAGTTGAGGTCGGTGGAGCACAAGGGCACCCTAGGGGGGGGGGAGGCGCCCTCCACCCTCGTGGACAGGGTATGGGCCCCCTGGTCTTGATTCTTTCGCCAGTATTTTTTGTTAATTCCAAAAATAACTTCCGTGGAGTTTCAGGTCATTCCGAGAACTTTTATTTCTGCACAAAAGTAACACCATAGCAGTTCTGCTGAAAACAGCGTCAGTCCGGGTTAGTTCCATTCAACTCATGCAAGTTAGAGTCCAAAATAAGGGCAAAACTGTTTGTAAAAGTAGATACGACGGAGACGTATCAACTCCCGCAATCTTAAACTTTTCCTTGTCCTCAAGCAATTCAGTTGATAAACTGAAAGTGATAAAGAAAAACTTTTACAAACTCTGTTTGCTCTTGTTGTTGCAAATATGTAAAGCCAACATTCAAGTTTTCAGCAAAGATTATGAATTAACAATATTCACAATAACACTTAGGTCTCATGTTTACTCATATCAATGGCATAATCAACTAGCGTGCAATAATAATAAAACTCGGGTGACAACACTTTCTCAAAACAATCATAATATGATATAACAAGATGGTATCTCGCTAGCCCTTTATGAGACCGCAAAACATAAGTGCATAGCAACTTTAAAGATCAAGGACTGACTAAACATTGTAATTCATGGTAAAAGAGATCCAGTCATAGTCATACCCAATATAAACTAATAGTAATGCATGCAAATGAGAGCGGTGCTCTCCAGCAGGTGCTTTTAAATAAGAGGGTGATGACTCAACATAGAAGTAAATAGATAGGCCCTTCGCAGATGGAAGAAGGGACTTGCAGAAGTGCCAGAGCTCGATTTTTGAAACAGAGACAATAATATTTTGGGTGGTATGCTTTCATTGTCAACATAACAACCAAGAGATCTCGATATCTTCCATGATACACACATTATAGGCGGTTCCCAAATAGAATGGTAAAGTTTATACTCCCGTTCCACCAACAAGCGTCAATCCATGGCTTGCCCGAAACAATGGGTGACTCCAACTAACAACAATCCTCGGAGAGTTTGTTTGCAATTATTTTGATTTGATTTGAGCATGGGACCGGGCATCCCGATGACCAGCCATCTTCTCGTGAGTGAGGAGCGCAGTCCACTCCTCTTGTGAATAACCCGCCTAGCATGGATGATACAGACAGCCGTAGTTGATACATGAGCTGTTCGAGCATACAAAACAGAATTTCATTTGAAGGTTTTGAGTTTGGCACATACAAATTTACTTGGAACGGCAGGTAGATACCGCATATATGAAGGTATGTGGACTCATATGGAATAACTTTGGGGTTTATGGAAGTGGGTGCACAAGTAGTATTCCCGCTTAGTACAAGTGAACGCTAGAAAAAGACCGGAAAGCGACCAACTAGAGAGCGACAACAGTCATGAACATGTATTAAAACTAATAGACACTGAGTGCAAGCATGAGTAGGATATAATCCACCATGAACATAAATATCGTGGAGGCTATGTTGTTTTTGTTTCAACTACATGCGTGAACATGCGCCAAGTCGAGTCACTCGAATCATTTAAAAGATGATACCACCCTATCATACCACATCACAACCATTTTAATAGCATGTTGGCACGCAAGGTAAACCATTATAAACTCCTAGCTAATTAAGCCTGACATAAGACTCTATAATCTCTAATTGTTATTGCAAACATGTTTATTCATAATAAGTTGAATCATGAATGATGAAATAATCATATTTACAAAAACAAGATAGGTCGAGTTCATACCAGCTCCTCTCATCTCAATCATTTCATCATATATTATCATTATTGCCTTTCACTTGCACAACAGAATGGTGTGGATAATAATAATAGTGCACGTGTATTGGACTAAGCTGGAATCTGCAAGCATTCAATTCAAGGGAGAAGACAAAGTAATATGGGCTCTTGGTTAAATCAATTAATTATGCATCAAAGATCCACTCAACAATTTCATCAAGGTCTTCTCCTTTTGACCCCCAAAGAAAAGAAAAGAAATAAAACTATTTACACGGGAAAGCTCCCAACAAGCAAAATAAGAACAAGAAATCTTTTTGGGTTTTCTTTTAATCATTACTACCACAGGCACGGAAAGTAAACTAGCTAAAAGCTATTACTATTTTTTTGTTTTTCTTAAGATTATTCAGACACACAAGAAGAAAACAAGAAAATAAACTAAACTAGTATGGATAGTACAATGAAAAAGTATGAGCACCGGCAACTAGAATGAGTGTGTGAACATGAATGTAATGTCGGTGAGAAATATGTACTCCCCCAAGCTTAGGCTTTTGGCCTGAGTTGGTCTATGATACGTCCATTTTGCATCATGCTTTTATATCGATATTTATTGCATTATGGACTGTTATTACACGTTATGTCACAATACTTATGGCTATTCTCTCTTATTTTACAAGGTTCACATGAAGAGGGAGAATGCCGGCAGTTGGGATTCTAGGCTGGAAAAGGAGCAAATATTAGAGACCTATTCTGCACAGCTCCAAAAGTCCTGAAACTCCACGAAAGTCATTTTTGGAATTAATAAAAAATACTAGTGAAAGAATCAGCTTCAGGGGGCCCACACCCTGTCCATGAGGGTGGGGGGGCATGCCCAACCCCCTAGGGCATGCCCCTCTACATCATGGGCCCCCTGACAGGCCTCCGGTGCCCATCTTCTGCTATATGAAGTCTTTTACCCTGGAAAGAATCATAAGCAAGCTGACGAGACGAAACTCCGCCACCACGAGGCGGAACCTTGGCGGAACATATCTAGGGCTCCGGCATAGCTGTTCTACCGGGGAAACTTCCCTCCGGGAGGGGGAAATCATCACCATCGTCATCACCAACGATCCTCTCATTGGAAGGGGGTCAAACTCCATCAACATCTTCACCAGCACCATCTCCTCTCAAACCTCATCTCTTGTATCCAATCATTGTACCAAAACATCAGATTGGTACCTGTGGGTTGCTAGTAGTGTTGGTTACTCCTTGTAGTTGATGCTAGTTGGTTTATTTGGTGGAAGATCATATGTTCAGATCCTTAATGCATATCAATACCCCTCTGATTATGAACATGAATATGATTTTTGAGTAGTACATTTGTTCCTGAGGACATGGGAGAAGTCTTGCTATTAGTCATGTGAATTTGGTATTTGTTCGATATTTTGATAAGATGTATGTTGTCTATCCTCTAGTGGTGTTATGTGAACGTCGACTACATGACACTTCACCATTGTTTGGGCCTAGAGGAAGGCATTGGGAAGTAATAAGTAGATGATGGGTTGCTAGAGTGACAGAAGTTTAAACCCTAGTTTATGCGTTGCTTCGTAAGGGGCTGATTTGGATCCATATGTTTCATGCTATGGTTAGGTTTACCTTAATACTTCTTTTGTAGTTGCGGATGCTTGCAATAGGGGTTAATCATAAGTGGGATGCTTGTCCAAGAAAGGGCAGTACCCAAGCACCGGTCCACCCACATATCAAATTATCAAAGTAACGAACGCGAATCATATGAGCGTGATGAAAACTAGCTTGACGATAATTCCCATGTGTCCTCGGGAGCGCTTTTCTCATATAAGAACTTGTCCAGGCTTGTCCTTTGCTACAAAAAGGATTGGGCCACCTTGCTGCACCTTATTTACTTTCATTGCTTGTTACCTGTTACAAATTATCTTATCACAAAACTATTTGTTACCTACAATTTCAGTGCTTGCAGAGAATACCTTACTGAAAACCGCTTGGCATTTCCTTCTGCTCCTCGTTGGGTTCGACACTCTTACTTATCAAAAGGACTACGATAGATCCCCTACACTTGTGGGTCATCAAGACTCTTTTTTGGCGCCGTTGCCGGGGAGTGAAGCACCTTTAGTAAGTGGAACTTGGTAAGGAAAATTTTTATATAGTGTGCTGAAATTTACTGTCACTTGTTACTATGGAAACTAATCCTTTGAGGGGCTTGTTCGGGGTATCTTCACCCCGACCAGTAGAGCAAAGAGTTTCTCCTTAACCTACTGAACCTACTGAAAATGTGTACTTTGAAATTCCTTCGGGTATGGTAGAGAAACTGCTAGCTAATCCTTTTACAGGAGATGGAACATTACATCCTGACTTGCACCTAATCTATGTGGATGAAGTTTGTGGATTATTTAAGCTTGCAGATATGCCTGAGGATGTTATCAAGAAGAAGGTCTTCCCTTTATCTTTGAAGGAGACGCATTGACATGGTATAGGCTATGTGATGATATGGGATCCTGGGACTCTCGACGATTGAAATTGGAATTTCGCCAGAAGTTTTATCCTATGCATCTTGTTCATCGTGATCCTAATTACATATATAATTTTTGGCCTCGCGAAGGAGAAAGCATCGCTCAAGCTTGGGGGAGGCTTAAGTCAATGTTATATTCATGCCACAATCATGACTCTCAAGAGAAATGATTATTCTAAAATTTTATGCTCGGCTTTCTCTCAACAATCGCACCATGCTTGATACTTCTTGTGCTGGGTCTTTTATGATGAAGGCTATTGAATTCAAGTGGGATTTATTGGAAAAAAATTAAAAGCAACACTAAAGATTGGGATTCCGACGATGGTAAGGAGTCAGGTATGACACCTAAGTTTGATTGTGTTAAATATTTTATGGATACCAATGTTTTTCGTGGATTTAGCACTAAATATGGACTTGACTCTGAGATAGTAGCTTCTTTCTATGAATCATTTGCTACTCATGTTGATCTCCCTAAGGAGAAGTGGTTTAAATATAATCCTCCCACTGAAGTAAAAGTAGTTGAACCTATTAAAGTTGTAGAAAATACTATCACTTATAATGATCCTATTATCCCCACTACTTATATTGAGAAACCTCCTTTCCATGTTAGGATAAAAGATCATGATAAAGCTTCAACTGTGGTTCGTAAGAGTAATACTAAAACACCTACACCACCTGAGAAAATTAAAGTTGAACCTAATATTGCTATGGTTAAAGATCTCTTGGCTGATAATATTGATGGGCATGTTATTTATTTCTGTGATGAAGCTGGTAGAATTGCTAGACCCGATGCTAAGAAACATAGACCTGTAGTAGGCATGCCTGTTATTTTTGTTAAAATAGGAGATCATTGTTATCATGGCTTATGTGATATGGGTGCTAGTGCCAGTGCAATACCTTATTCCTTATATCAAGAAATTATGCATGATACTGCACCTGCTGAGGTAGAAGAGATTGATGTTATAATCAAGCTTGCCAATAGAGATACTGTTGCACCAATTGGGATTGTTAGAGATGTTGAAGTGTTGTGTGGGAAAGTTAAATACCCTGCCGATTTTCTTGTTCTTGGTTCCCCACAAGATAGCTTTTGTCCTATTATATTTGGTAGACCCTTCTTGAATACTGTTAATGCTAGAATTGATTGCGAAAAAGATGTTGTTACGATCGGTTTGGATGATATGACTCATGAGTTTAATTTTGCTAAATTTCGTAGACAACTCGATGATAAAGAATTGCCTAGTAAGGATGAAATTATTGGTCTTGCTTCTATTGTTGTGCCTCCTAATGATCCTTTAGAACAATACTTGCTAGACCATGAAAATGATATGTTCATGAATGAAAGAAGGGAAATAGATGAAGTATTCTTTAAACAGGGACCCACTTTGAAACACAACTTACCTGTTGAAATCCTAGGGGATCCTCCACCACCCAAGGGTGATCCCGTGTCTGAGCTTAAACCATTACCTGCTACTCTTAAATATGCTTATCTCGATGAAAAGAAGATATATCCTGTTATTATTAGTGCTAACCTTTCAGAGCAGGAAGAGGAAAGATTATTGAAAACTATGAAGAAGCACCGTGCTTCTATTGGATATACTCTTGATGATCTTAAGGGCATTAGTCCCACTCTATGTCAACACAAAATAAAATAAGAAGAAGACGCCAAACCAGTTATTGATCACCAATGAAGGTGTAACACCCCTGGTGTCATGCTACAGTAATCCCCTGTTAATAGTGCCAGGTCATCATGATACTGTTGCTAATATTCAATTGATCCAAATCACTATTCAAATTCAAATCCAATCTAAAGTCAAAAATTCATATTTGTCAGACATGAAATGTAAAATGTTCATCTTGTGCCAAATAATGCATAATTAATATTGGTGGTGAACCAACATTTTTTTGCAAAGTGTTTAACTAGCCTAAACTATTTGAAACAGAAGTTTTAAAAGAAAAGAAAAACTGTTTAAAAAAAGGGAAGAAGGGACTCAGCCCCTGGCCTTCCCATGGGCCTTGGCCCACCATAGCAAGCCGGCCCAGCTCCCCGCACCGCGCCCCCTTCCTGTTCCTCGGTCGTGCGCCGCTACAGGGCGCGGTCGCCACTGGACCCCCTCGCCGGCGTCGAGGGGAGGATAAGGCCTCCATGCCCCGACGCCTCGGCCCCCTCGCCTCCCAATTGCCCTGCCTCCCCCACTTGCGCCACTCCTTATCCCCTCGCACACTCGTTCCCCCTCCTCCAGATCCGCCTCGCTGACGTGGCCTGCGCCATCCGCTGTGCTGACTGTGCTGTCCCCGTCCCTCTCCGATGAGTCCCCAAGCGGCGTCGTGCCCCACAACGTCTTCCTCGACCATCGAACCAAGCCAGGAGCCACCGCAGCGAGCCCGACAACCTCTTCTTCCCCTACGGCCATCTTCGCCTTCATCGCTGATTCGTCGCCATCGATCTTCTCCGAGCGCGCTTAAGGACAACTACAGGCTCACTGTAAGCCCGCGCGACGTTCCCCTCCCTCTCCCATGCGTTTTCGTCGACGTAGCCACCGCTGCCATCGCTTCTCGAATGCAGCTCCGCCGCATAGCTCACTGCCGTCGCTGTGGGAATCGTCATGCTCACCCGAGCACATGAGCGTGCTCAGGGCTGCTCGCTGAGGCCGACCGTGACACTTTCTTCCCTCCCCGTGCCCCATAGCACCTACCTTGACGAGCACCTGAACATGTCGCCGCCTCCGCTCGCCGCCGGCGTGCTTCCGGTGACCAAATGGTCATGGGCTCGCGATCGTTGGCCTCACCGCAATGCGTACGCCCTGCCCAGATTCTCAGTTCGCTCGATAACGCACCGCATCGCCTTCGCCGTAGCTCGCCCGAGCGCGTCGCCGCCGGCGACGCCGTAGCCCCAAGCTCTGGCCACCACCATTCGACGCGCGGTCGAGTGGCCGTTCGAACGCACCCGACCACGACTCAAATGATGTGCCATAGCGCGATTCCAGCCGTCTCCGGCGTTCGGCCGCGGCGGATGTCCTTGCTGGCTATGATCCGGCACCGATGCTGACCTGGCACTGGCGGGGCCCGCCTCTGGGTCGCTGCCCGTGGCCGCCCTGGACCCAGCTGACCACATTGACCGTGGTCAACTCTGCTGACTGGGCACTCAGTGCCACTGACACACGGCCCCCCCGCCTAATTAACCTAATTAAAACATTTTCCTAAATAAAAATAATTAGCTAACTAATGAGTCACTGACTGGTGGGGTCCAGTCACTAATTACTCTGTTTAAATTAAATTGAACTGCTGATAGCCCACTGCCAATGACAGGTGGGCCCTAGTGGTCAGGTTTGACCTGGTCAGTGCGGCTGTTGACTGTTGACGTTAGTATGACTTCATGCCGATGCAATTTCCTTTTCTGTTAATATTAATAATTCCAGAATATTGTTTTTTACTTTGAAAATTCGTGGAAAATAAATCGTAGCTCGGATCGAAAAACTTTGTACATGAAAGTTTCTCAGAATGACGAGACGAATCTGATCGTGAGGTCTGTTTCTATGTCGGAACCCTCTACGGAGGTGAACCCGTAACTTTTAGCCCGTTTCCGGTAGATGAAGAGTGCATATATTCCGGTTATTAAATCCAACTTTAATCCTAAAGTAACTAAATGACTTAGACATATCTCTAGGCAACCCTGCACTGCACGTTAGAATAACATACTCTGTGTTACATTTGATTACTGTGTATTTATCCGTTTCTTCCCCCTCTTCTCTCTGATTGACCCCGAGACCGATGTTGTCCCTGTGATCGACTAGGTCACCGACGACACCACTGACGACCCTGCCTTTGCTGTTGAGCAACCATACAAGCACCCCCCATTTTGAGCTTTCTGGTATCGCCTATTCTCTTCTCTCTTATGCTTGCATTAGAAATTGGTGCTTCTACCGCTTTACCTATTCTGATGCATAGCCTGATCTTGTTACCTGCAATTGTTACCTACTTGTTTATCCTAAACTGCTTAGTATAGGCTGGTTAGCGACCCGTCATAGACCCCATGTTCTCTCGACTGCCCCGCTGGATTATCAAAAGACCCGATCAATGGGATCGAAGACCAGGCCCCGACACCGCACATCACTTCCCCTTAGTTGCTCGACACTACTGGGTTAATATCGAGTGCCGAGGGTGAGACCTCATCAGCACTTCTGATGTTAACCCTGTAGTGTAGCTATTCGGTCGTGGTCATCGAGGGTGATTTCCTCCTTAACCACTTCCGATACGACTCTGTCGTGCAACCCCTCAAGTGTGGACCTCGAGGGTGGTTCCTCTTTCGTTCACCTTGATGATTACATCGAGTGGAATCCACCAAGGGTGGTTCCTCAGGGTTCCCGTTGGTGCTAGACACACAGTTACTATGGTTACTATGACTTTACACTGAACCCTGTTACTAAAGACGGGTCGGCCCTGAGGGGTACCCGCACGAGCTTAATTGCGAGTGATGTGGAGTCGGGTTGACCTCGAATGTGCCTGCGAGATACTTACGAGGTGTGGTCGGGCATTCCTAGCCCTTGCCGCAAGTTCTCGAGACGGAGCAACGGGGTCACATCTTTCGTGAGTCTCTACTTGTTGCCGCGCATTCCTAATCCACTATGATTTGGATATTTGATCCGAGGGGCCTTTGGCCTGATAGCACTAACCATCACGTGGGCATAGTATGGGCATTGTGCGTCGTATGCATCAGCCGAAGCTTAATAGACGTCAGGGACTAAGTGGCGCATGCCGAGTTGGACTGGTTACGCCTTCGCTTGTATAAGGGAGGCTAGGTCTGCTCACCGGCCGCCCACGCAACGTGCAGGAGTTCCCGGGGCGATGGCCCAAGACCTCTGGGGGCATAGGTTTAGTCCAGCATGCTGACCTCTCTATTTAGCCTAGGTTAGGTTGCGGCGTATTGTTTGGCCGAGGCCGGGCATGACCCAGGAAAGTGTGTCCGGCCGGAGTTAATCAAGTGTGGTGGGTAAGTTGGTGCACCCCTGCAGGGAAGAAAACATCTATCGATAGCCTGTCCTACGGTAACGGACACTCGGAGTTGTATCCCGATCGATACAACTAGAACTGGATACTCATGATGAGAAATGGATAGTATGGCTCTGGGATTGCTTTCTCGTAGGGATTCGAGAAAGGATCTCTAGCCGAGGTTGATGTCACTACTACTACTTTACCTTATGCTACTCTTATATCTTCTGATGCTGCAAGATGCTTGGAGCTGCTTGAAGATGCTAGTCTTCGATAGGCTAGGATTTCCCCTTCTCTTCTGACATTTTGCAGTCCAGTCCACAGATACAACCCATTCCATTGATACCGATGCATATATAGTGTAGATCCTTGCTTGCGAGTACTTTGGATGAGTACTCACGGTTTCTTTGCTCCCCCTTTTCCCCCTTTCCTTCTTCTTCCGGTTGATGCAACCAGATGTGGGAGTCTAGGAGTCAGATGCCACCTTTGATGACTGCTACTACCCCAGGGTGCCTACTACCACGTGACGGACGCCAACGACCAGGAGTAGTTAGGAGGCTTCCAGGCAGGAGGCCTTGCCTTTTCGATCGATGTTGCTTTTGTGCTAGCCTTCTTAAGGCAAACTTGTTTAATCTTGTCTGTACTCAGATATTCTTGCTTCCGCTGACTCGTTTGTATTTGAGATTACGTATTCGAGCCCCCGAGGCCCCTAGCTTGTAATATAAAGCTTGTGTTATTTTAATTTGTGTCTAGAGTTGTGTTGTGATATCTTCCCGTGAGTCCCTGATCTTGATCGTACACATTTGCGTGTATGATTAGTGTACGATTGAATCGGGGGCATCACAAGTTGGTATCTGAGCCGACTGCCTGTAGGATCCCCCTTTCCAACTCCTTGGCCGAAGTTGAGTTTAGCAACCGAAAACCGTTTCACTAACTTGGCTGTGTGGCTTACGGGTCCACGCCGCCAATTGGGTGGTATTAGGATCTTTTATTCGTCGTCTATACTCTGGGACTCTGATCTCTCTTGCTTTCGGGTTAAACGATTTTGCTAACTCGAACATTAGGATCTCGTAACTACTTCCTCCCGAAGAGCCCCTTATTACAGATGATCGCCTGCTGCACCAGAAGATTTCGAAGATCCTCTCCGATGTTATCCCGATAACTTGTGCTCATCGCGTTTGCAATTCCCTACCACCGATAAGCCCCTATGATTAACTACATTTCCTTGTCGCTCATACCTTCATCCCCAGCTGCTCTTGTTATTACAAGATACCCCAAAATACTTGTCGTTGTTCCGAGAATCCTTTTATGCCTACTGCCTTCCAGTTCCATGTCGCCTGAATACACCGAAAAATTAATCCTCACTCATATCGAGGATTTGTTTTTCCCCATTTGTTCTTCTGTTTCAGAAAAGTCTTTGAAATACTATTTGATCTTCCGAAAATCCTCAACAGCCTATTGTTGTTGAAATTCTTGTTTGCTTGCATTATGGTTAATTCCATAATTCTAGTAATCTTCGTTGACATCCTCTGTCACTATCGTTTCGAGTCCCTTGATCCAATATGTCGCGAATGCTTGTAATCCTCAATTAGATCCTAGCATTCATCCTTCCGGCTCAGATGTCACTCAAACATGAGCTTGTTCTTGTCAAATAAAACCTTGTTTGATTGTCGATCTGTATCGATTCAACTCAATTATCTTTTGATCAGAGCGTTTGCTTCTGATCCTTCGTCTTGAAATCATAATTCCTTTGTACCTAAGCGTCGAATCATTCAGATGTTTTATAACCTGATGCCTTTGCATCCCCTTCTTTATCTGATTGATTACCGATACTCACATCAACTCTGTCATGAATCGCCAGATCCATTGTTGGATTGTTATCCGACAGTGTCCTTCACATCCAAAATCTTGTGAGTTTTTCCTGATACATAATACCTTCGGTAAATTGTATCATCTTCTTTGACTTTGATACTCTACTTTCGAACTCGTATCTTTTGCTTGGTTCATGGTTGTATAGATTCGTAAAAATGCCCCGATGGGTTGAATTTATGCCTTCCTTAATCCGTGTGAACCCAAGTGTTCTCACGAGCCTTACTCTTCTGGTACTTCGCCAGACAAATCTTCTGCATTACAATTTCTTCGAAAACGAGTAGTGAATGAAAGGTTATGCATTGAAGAAGTGGGAGTTGACCTTGAACCTTTGTGTTCATGCCCATGGACGCGATGGAGAACTTATCATGGAAGCTGCTCGTAAAAATAATTACCCCCTTGTTATAAGTTCATCTTGTATCGGTGGTTTGATCATTCATAATCGTGGTTTCGACCATAGTTTCTCCTTAATTCCATTTCTCGGACAAGTTAAAACACTTGTCTCCGGCAAGTCATTTCACCTGTCCAACCTCTAATTTGACCTACCTTCAAGTATTGCCTCATGTTATCTCGAGGATATTGTGTCATTGCACTACCTCTTGTAAATTCTTAATTGGAGTGATACTCCGTCACATCATTCCTAGCCTGATCGGCTATATCATTATCGTGCTACATGGTCCTTATTCTCGGAGCACAACTTTTAGACGATGAGCGAAGCTTACGTCGGTCTTCCTCATTTTATCAATTCACCTCAAACAACAAGCTTGATTTTGAGCTTGTGTAGTATCCGTGGTTCCAATAGCCTTTCGCTTCATCCTTGCTGTTGGTTGATGGCATCGCTCCTCGATGGCATCTTGATAGAGCCTCTCGACAAATGCATCATGATCAACATCAACATTTTGACTTCCGTTGAGATGAAAATTGAATTCATGGTGAGAAATACCATCCTTGACCTTCAATGATTTGAGTTATCATTGACAACCCCCTTGTCTTCTTTCCAACACATGTTTGATCATGTCTTGGTTATACCTTGGACTCCTTGCTATTCCTGCAATTGTTCGTTGAGTATTTCTTGTGATCTTCAACTCCAACCCTACTTGGAATATCATGTTAATGCTACCTCCAAGCATGACTGAGGTATTCCGAATATTAACAAGAACATTAGAAGCACATTGTCAAATGTTTCTTGATCTATTATCCAAACACCGTTGCATGTGTAATATCATGATTCTACCCTCGCCCCCTTTATCTAAATGCTTTTGAACTTGCTGTCTTATCATGGATATCATACTATGCTTGTCCTTGGGAAGGATATACCCCTGAAATATGCGTTTAAACACATTTCCTTTCCATTGTCTTGTTTAACCTTTCTCGCGATCTATATGATCTAAGAAAAATAATTCCCTGCTTATAAAAACGCCTCAAGGTACAATTTGGTCAATACGACCCTGTTACTAATGTTGATGACATTCCGGTAACCACCGATGGACGAGAACTTTGCCTCCTGGTCCGCCTTGTTTCAACGAGCAGGAAAATAGTTCTCTTCATCCCTCGCCCTTGGTACCAACGTGGTTGGCAACATAGCTGACAGCCTATCATCTAACATGGCTTACTATCGACCCCCCTTTTACTTTTAACCCACATGGTGGGCTCATAACCCACAGTTCCCCAGGATCGGAACCTGACTCTCTTGTATATCCTTTTTTTCGAAGTATCATTTGCTCCTGGCTTTGTGTGTTGTCACGAGCCACCTTCTGACAAATGATCTATTCCGGATGCTCTGAACCCGCTTCTGACACTCTGTTCAGGTATCGATCGTTTGTCCATTCACTTGAAACTCCCTATTGTACCTTCATACTTTGCTCTCGATGTTTTAATAAGTTTCAACTCGAGAGATACCTCTGCCTCATTCGCTGAATTGTTCACCAGATAATTAACCCTATAAGGGTTAGTTCTCCCGGAGTTATTCTTTACTTCTGCACTTAAATCTCGGGACGAGATTTCTTGTAGTGGAGGAGATTTGTAACACCCCTGGTGTCATGCTACAGTAATCCCCTGATAATCATGCCATGTCATCCTGATACTGTTGCTAATCTTCAATTGATCCAAATCACTATTCAAATTCAAATCCAATCTGAAGTCAAAAATTCATATTTGTCAGACATGAAATCTAAAATGTTCATCTTGTGCCGAATAATGCAAAATTAATATTGGTGGTAAACCAACATTTTTTCGCAAAGTGTTTAACTGGCCTAAACTATTTGAAACAGAAGTTTTAAAAGAAAAGAAAAACTGTGTAAAAAAAGGGAAGAAGGGCCTCAGCCCCTGGCCTTCCAATGGGCCTTGGCCCACCACAGCAAGCCGGCCCAGCTCCCTGCACCGCTTCCCCTTCCTGTTCCTCCGTCACGCGCCGCTACAGGGCGCGGTCGCCACCGGACCCCCTCGCCGGCGTCGAGGGGAGGATAAGGACTCCACGCCTTGATGCCTCGGCCCCCTCGCCTCCCACTTGCCCTGCCTCCCCCCACTAGCGCCAGTCCTTATCCCCTCGCACACTCTCTCCCCCTCCTCCAGATCCGCCTCGCCGACACGCCCTGCGCCGTCCGCCGTGCAGACTGTGTTGTCCCCGTCCCTCTCCGACGAGTCCCCGTGCACCGTCGTGCCGCGCGACGTATTCCTCGACCATCAAACCAAGCCAGGAGCCACCGCAGCGAGCCCGTCAACCTCTTCTTCCCCTACGGCCGTCTTCGCCTTCCTCGCCGATTCATCGCCATCAATCTTCCCCGATCACGCTTAAGCACAACTGCAGGCTCACTATAAGCCCGCGCGATGTTCCCCTCCCTCTCACATGCGTTTCCGTCGCCGTAGCCACGGCTGCCATCGCCGCCCGAATGCAGCTCTGCCGCATAGCTCACCGCCGTTGTTGTGGGCATCGTCATGCTCACCGAGCACACGAGCGTGCTCAGGGCTGCTCGCTTAGGCCGACCGTGACACTTGCTTCCCTCCCCGTGCCCCTTAGCACCTACCTTGACGAGCGCCTGAACGCGTCGCCGCCTTCGCTTGCCGCTGGCGTGCTTCCAATGACCAAATGGTCATGGGCTCACGACCGTTGGCCTCACCGCAACGCGTACGCCCTGCCCAGATTCTCAGTTCGCTCGATAACGCACCGCATCGCCTTCGCCGTAGCTCGCCCGAGCGCATCGCCGCCGGTGATGCCATAGCCCCAAGCTTCGGCCACCCCAGCTGCTTCGGCCACCACCATTCGACGCGCGGTCGAGTGGCCGTTCGAACGCGCCCGACCACGACTCAAATGATGTGCCATAGCGCTATTTCGGCCGTCTTTGGCGTTCGGCCGCCGCGGATGTCCTTTCCGGTGTTGCTCCGGCGCCGGCGCTGACCTGGCACCGGCGGGGCCCGCCTCTGGGTCGCTGCCCATGGCCCCCCTGGACCCAGTTGACCATGTTGGCCATGGTCAACTCTGCTGACTGGGCACTCAGTGCCACTGACACACGCCCCCCGCCTAATTAACCTAATTAAAACATTTTCCTAAATAAAAATAATTAGCTAAACTAATGAGTCACTGACTGGTGGGGTCCAGTCACTAATTACTTTGTTTAAATTAAATCGAACTGCTGATAGCCCACTCCCAATGACAGGTGGGCCCTACTGGTCAGGTTTGACCTGGTGAGTGCGGCTGTTGACTGTTGACGCCAGTATGACGTCATGCTGATGCAATTTCCTTTTCTGTTAATATTAATAATTCTAGAATATTGTTTTAACTTTGAATATTCGTAGAAAATAAACCGTAGCTTGGATCGAAAAACTTTGTACATGAAAGTTTCTCAGAATGACGAGATGAATCTGATCTTGTCGTCTGTTTCTATGTCGGAACCCACTACATATGTGAACCCGTAACTTTTAGCCCGTTTCCGGTAGATGAATAGTGCATATATACCGGTTATGAAATCAAACTTTAATCCTAAAGTAACTAAATGACTTAGACATATCTTTAGGCAACCCTGCACTGCACGTTAGCATAACATACTCTGTGCTGCATTTGATTACTGTGTATTTATCCGTTTCTTCCCCCTCTTCTCTCCGATAGACCCCGAGACCGATGTTGTCCCTGGGATCGACTACGTCACCGATGACACCACTCACGACCCTGGCTTTGCCGTTGAGCAACCATACAAGCACCCCCCATTTTGAGCTTTCCGATATCGCCTATTCTCTTCTCTCTTATGCTTGAATTACATATTGCTGCTTCTACTGCTTTACCTATTCTGATGCATAGCCTGATCTTGTTACCTGCAATTTTTACCTACCTGTTTATCCTAAACTTCTTAGTATAGGCTGGTTAGAGACCCGTCATAGACCCCATGTTGTCCCGACTGCCCTGCTGGATTATCAGAAGACCCGATCAACGGGATCGAAGACCAGGCCCCGGCACCGCACATCACTTCCCCTTAGTTGCTCGACACTACTGGGTTACTATCGAGTGCCGACGGTGAGACCTCATCAGCACTTCTGATGTTAACCCTGCAGTGTAGACATCCGATCATGGTCATCAAGGGTGATTTCCTCCTTAACCACTTCCGATACAACTCTATCGTGCAACCCCTCAAGTGTGGACCTCGAGGGTGGTTCCTCTTCCATTCACCTTGATGATTACATCGAGTGGAATCCACCGGGGGTGGTTCCTTAGGGTTCCCCTTGGTGTTAGACACATAGTTACTATGGTTACTATGACTTTGCACTGAACCCTGTTACTAAAGATGGGTCGGCCCTGAGGGGTACCCGCGCGAGCTTAATTATGAGTGATGTGGAGTCGGGTTGACCTGGAAGGTGCCTGCGAGATACTTACGAGGCGTGGTCGGGCATTCCTAGGCCTTGCCACAAGTCCTCGAGACGGGGCAATGGGGTCACATCTTTCGTGAGTCTCAGCTTGTTGCCACGCGCTCCTAATCCACTACAATTTGGTTATTTGATCCGAGGGTCGTTTGGCCTGATAGCACTAACCATCACGTGGGCATAGTATGGACGTTCTGCGTCGTATGCATCAGCCGAAGATTAATAGACGCCAGCGACTGAGCGGCGCACGCCGGGTTAGACTGGTTACGCCTACGCTTGTATAAGGGAGGCTAGGTCTGCTCACCGGCCGCCCACGCAACATGCAGAAGTTCCCAGGGCGATGGCCCAAGATCCTTGGGGGCATAGGTTTAGTCTGGCATGTTGACCTCTCTATTTAGCCTAGGTCGGATTGCGGCGTATTGTTTGGCCGAGGCCGGGCATGACCCAGGGAAGTGTGTCCGGCCGGAGTTAATCGAGCGTGGTGGGTAAGTTGGTGCACCCTTGCAGGGAAGAAAACATCTATCGATAGCCTGTCCTACGGTAACGGACACTCGCAGTTGTATCCCGATCGATACAACTAGAACTGGATACTCATGATGAGAAATGGATTGAGATGAGAAATGGATAGTATGGCTCTGGGATTGCTTTCTCGCAGGGATTCGAGAAAGGAAGTCTAGCCGAGGTTGATGTCACTACTACTACTTTACCTTATGCTACTCTTATCTCTTCTAATGCTGCAAGATGCTTGGAGCTGCTTGAAGATGCTAGTCTTTGATAGGCTAGGCTTTACCCTTCTCTTCTGGCATTCTGCAGTCCAGTCCACAGATACAGCCCATTTCATTGACACCGATGCATATGTAGTGTAGATCCTTGCTTGCGAGTACTTTGGATGAGTAGTCATGGTTGCTTTGCTCCCCCTTTTCCCCCTTTCTTCTTCTTTCCGGTTGATGCAACCAGATGTCGGAGTCTAGGAGCCAGATCCCACCTTTGACGACTGCTACTACCTCGAGGGTGCCTACTACCACGTGACGGACGCTGACGACTAGGAGTAGTTAGGAGGCTCCCATGCAGGAGGCCTTGCCTTTTTGATCGATGTTGCTTTTGTGCTAGCCTTCTTAAGGCAAACTTGTTTAATCATGTGTGTACTCAGATATTGTTGCTTCCGCTGACTCGTTTGTATTCGAGCTTATGTATTCAAGCCCTTGAGGCCCCTGGCTTGAAATATAAAGCTTGTGTTATTTTAATTTGTGTCTAGAGTTGTGTTGTGATATCTTCTCGTGAGTCCCTGATCTTGATCGTACACATTTGCGTGTATGATTCGTGTATGATTGAATCGGGGGCGTCACAGAAGGTTAAATCCAAAGATGAAGGAAGTGGTAAGAAAGGAAATACTAAAGCTCCTAGAGGCAGGTATAATTTATCCCGTTACTGATAGTAAGTGGGTAAGTCCTGTCCATTGTGTCCCAAAGAAGGGAGGTATTACTGTCGTTCCTAATGATAAAGATGAATTGACCCCGCAAAGAATTATTACAGGTTATAGGATGGTAATTGATTTCCGCAAATTAAATAAAGCTACTAAGAAGGATCATTACCCTTTACCTTTTATTGATCAAATGCTAGAAAGACTATCCAAACATACACATTTTTTCTTTGTAGATGGTTATTCTGGTTTTTCTCAAATACCTGTGTCAGCTGAGGATCAAGAAAAGACCACTTTTACTTGCCCTTTCGGTACTTTTGCTTATAGACGTATGCCTTTTGGTTTATGTAATGCACCTGCTACCTTTCAAAGATGCATGCTGGCTATATTCTCTGACTTTTGTGAAAAGATTTGTGAGGTATTCATGGATGATTTCTCCGTTTATGGATCCTCTTTTGATGATTGCTTGAGCAACCTTGAATGAGTTTTGCAGAGATGCGAAGATACTAGTCTTGTTTTGAATTGGGAGAAGTGCCACTTTATGGTTAATGAAGGCATTGTCTTGGGGCATAAAATTTCTGAAAAAGGTATTGAAGTTGATAAAGCTAAAGTTGATGCAATTGAAAAGATGTCGTGTCCCAAGGACATCAATGGTATAAGAAGTTTCCTCGGTCATGCCAATTTTTATAGGAGGTTCATTAAGGACTTTTCTAAAATTCCTAGGCCTCTAACTAATCTATTACAAAAAGATATTCCTTTTGTCTTTGATGATGATTGTGTAGAAGCATTTGAAATACTTAAGAAAGCTTTGATTTCTGCACCTATTGTTTAGCCACCTGATTGGAATTTACCCTTTGAAATTATGTGTGATGCTAGTGATTATGATGTAGGTGATATTTGATAACCCGCAAGTATACGGAATAATTGTAGCCTCTTTCGATAAGTAGGAGTGTCAAACCCAACGAGGAGCTAAAGGTAGAACAAATATTCTCTCAAGTCCTATATGCCACTGATACGACTCTACGCACGCTTAGTGTTCGCTTTACCTAGAACAAGTATAAACTAGAGGTACTTTATAGGTGTTGTTGGATAGGTTTGCAAGATAATAAAGAACACGTAGCTATAAACTAGGGGCTGTTTAGATAAAGAAGCAATAAAGTAAATATAGCAAGTGTGGAAAAGTGGTGGTAGGAGTTGTGAAATTCTCCCTAAGCAATTGACTACGTTACTAGACTGGTAATCACTATTGCAATTCTATTTGACGGAGAGGCATAAGCTAACGTACTTTATCTTCTTGGATCATATGCACTTATGATTTGAACTCTAGCAAGCATCCGCAACTACTAAAGATCATTAAGGTAAAACCCAACCATAGCATTAAAGTATCAAGTCCCCTTTATCCCATACGCAAACAACCTACTTACCCGGGTCTGTGCTTCTGTCACTCACGCCACCCACCATAAGCAAATCATGAACATATTGCAAACCCTACAGCGGGGATCCCTCATGCTTGCGCGACACGGAGGGCACAATAGGAAAGCACCAATAATAAAACATGCAACTCAAACAAATCATAGCAATTCGTCAATCACCGATAGGACAACGAAAATCTACTCAGACATTATAGGATGGCAACACATCATTGGATAATAATATGAAGCATAAAGCACCGTGTTCAAGTAGAGGGTATAGCGGGATGCGGGAGAGTGGACCGCTAAATATAGATGGGGGAAGGTGATGGATATGTGGGTGAAGATGGTGGAGGTGTTGGTGAAGATTGCGGTGATGATGATGGCCCCGGGCAGTGTTCCGGCGCCACCGGAAGCAAGGGGCAGAGAGCCCCCCCTCTTCTTCTTCTTCCTTGACCTCCTCCCTAGATGGGAGAAGGGTTTACCCTCTGGTCCTTGGCTCCCATGTCTTTGGAGGGGCGAGAGCCCCTCCGAGATTGGATCTATCTCTCTATCTCTCTATCTCTCTCTGTTTCTGCGTTCTCAGATTCTGCCCCTTCACCGTTTCTTTTATATCCAGAGATCCGTAACTCTGATTGGGGTGAATCTTTCGCCCAGATCTTTCTCATAAAATTAGCTTTCTTGAGGCAAAAGAAGAGCGTCAACCGCCTTACGGGGGGCCCAGGAGAGTCCAGGGCACGCCTGCCTCCCTGGGGCACGCCCCCTATCTCCTGGCCCCCTCGGGCACCGTCTCGCGTTGATTTTACTTCCCAAAACTCACAAATATTCCAAAATAATTCTCCCTCTATTTTTATCACGTTTGGACTCCGTTTGATATGGGGTTTATGTGAAACATAAAACATGCAACACACAGGAACTGGCACTGAGCACTGGATCAATATGTTAGTCCCAAAAATAGTATAAAAAGTTGCCAAAAGTATTTGAAAGTTGTAGAATATTGGCATGGAACAATCAAAAATCAGAGATACGACAGAGATGTATCACTATTCTAGGACAAAGAGTTGATAAGAAACTAAATGTTATTCAATATGCTAGTAAAACTCTATACAGTGCCCAGAGAAATTATGCTATGACTGAAAAATAATTTTTAGCAGTTGTATTTGCTTGTGATAAGTTCAGACCTTATATTGTTGATTCTAAAGTAACTATTCACACTGATCATGCTGCTATTAATTATCTTATGGAAAAGAAAGATGCTAAACCTAGACTTATCAGATGGGTTCTCTTTCTACAAGAATTTGATTTACATATTATTGATAGAAAGGGAGCTGAGAACCCCGTTGCAGACAACTTGTCTAGGTTAGAGAATATTCTTGATGACCCACTACCTATTGATGATAGCTTTCCTGATGAACAATTAGTTGTCATAAATGCTTCTCGTACTGCTCCATGGTATGCTGATTATGCTAATTACATTGTTGCTAAATTCATACCACCTAGTTTTACATACCATCAAAAGAAAAAGTTCTTCTATGATTTAAGACATTACTTCTGGGATGACCCACACCTTTACAAAGAAGGAGTAGATGGTGTCATTAGACGTTGTGTACCTGAGCATGAACAGGAACAGATCCTACGCAAGTGTCACTCCGAGGCATATGGAGGACACCACGCTGGAGATAGAACTGCACATAAGGTATTGCAATCTGGTTTTTATTGGCCTACTCTCTTCAAAGATGCGCGTAAGTTTGTCTTGTCTTGTGATGAATATCAAAGAATTGGTAATATTAGTAGACGTCAAGAAATGCCTATGAACTATTCTCTTGTTATCGAGCCGTTTGATGTTTGGGTCTTTGATTATATGGGACCTTTTCCTGCCTCTAATGGGTACACACATATTTTAGTTGCTGTTGATTACGTTACTAAGTGGGTAGAAGCTATTCCACCTAGTAGTGCTGATCATAACACCTCTATTAACATGCTTAAAGAAGTTATTTTTCCAAGGTTTGGAGTCCCTAGATACTTAATGACTGATGGTGGTTCACATTTTATTCATGGTGCTTTTCGTAAAATGCTTGCTAAGTATGATGTTAACCATAGAATTGCATCTCCTTATCACCCACAGTCTAGTGGCCAAGTAGAGTTGAGTAATAGAGAACTCAACTTAATTTTGCAAAAGACTGTTAATAGATCTAGAAAGAATTGGTCCAAGAAACATGATGATGCATTATGGGCTTATAGAACTGCATATAAAAATCCTATGGGTATGTCTCCATATAAAATGGTTTACAGAAAAGAATGTCATCTACCTCTTGAACTAGAACATAAGGCATATTGGGCAATTAAAGAGCTCAATTATGATTTCAAACTTGTCGGTGAGAAGAGGTTGTTTTACATTAGCTCACTTGATGAATGGAGAACCCAAGCTTATGAAAATGCCAAATTGTTTAGGAAAAGGTTAAAAGATGGCATGACAAAAGGATACAAAAGCGTGAGTTTAATGTAGGTGACTATGTGTTGCTTTTCAACTCTCATTTAAGATTTTTTGCAGGAAAGCTTCTCTCTAAATGGGAAGGCCCATACGTCATCAAGGAAGTCTATCACTCCGGTGCCATAAAAATCAACAACTTCGAGGGCACAAATCCGAAGGTGGTGAACGGTCAAAGAATCAAACATTATATCGCAGGTAACCCAATAAATGTTGAAACTAACGATATTGAAACCGTAACCCCGGAGTAATACATAAGGGACACTTTCTATAACGTTCCAGACTCCGAAAAGGAATAGGTCGTGGTACGGTAAGTAAACCGACTCCAAATTAATTCTAACAGCAGTATTTCTCCATTTTGGAATATTTAAGAAAATAGGAAAATAACAAGTAGTCCGGGAAGGACATGAGGCGTCCACGAGGGTGGAGGGCGTGCCCTACCCCCCTAGGCGCGCCCCCTACCTCGTGGGCACCTCGTGTGCTCTCGAACTTCGTTTTCTTGTACGATACTTCTTTTGATCGGTAAAAATTCATTATATAATCTCCCGTAGGTTTTGACCACCGTATCACGCAAATATCCTCTGTCTTTGTTTCGAGCTGTTTTTCTGACAGATCTAGATCACCATGACGTCTTCAAGCACCCCCAAGGACAAGTTTTTCGAGAAGGTCATCAATCCCTACCTCGCAGAGGTGCTGCAACACCCTCAAACCATTGAGATGCGTGAGGGGGTGCTGCACATCTGCGATGTTGAGGTACCAAGGAGGACCGGAAGCATGGAGACAAGGCTTGAAGCAATGGAACAACAAGTTTTCAAGTGCCAAGGGATGGTGGAACGCGGACTCAACGCCAACCAGATGATGATCGCGGAGTTCACCAACAAACATAAGCTGGATGGCATGGACATTGGGGAGACCATCTTCAAGCTTCATGAGAAAATCGAGCACCTCCAAGCCCAGATCAATGACCTGCAAACCAAAACAGTGAGTATGAATATAGATTCAAGAGGATGAGTTTAGCTGCAGATTTGAGGATCCTGGAGACTCAATCATCTTTCTATGATGGGGAGCCTATGCCTTGGAAGATGGATGACAAGCCTACATCATCAACAACACCACCCTCTTGACCAGCAAAGGAGACATAATCACATGGGTATGGGCACTCCCCTTGGCAACTGCCAAGCTTGGGGAGGTGCCCCGGTATCGTATCACCATCAAACCCTATCTTTACAGTTTTTCTTAGTTCGATCCTTTTGGAAATATCTTGATCTAGTAGAATGAAGTTTTGGTATGAATTACTTTTGAGTTTTGCTTTGTGATCCCTCTATGTAATCGAGTCCGTGAGCCTATATAACAAAGATTAGTGTTGAGTCAAGGGCTTTGCTATCTTGCTATGATCTTGAGAAAATAAAAAGAATAAAAAGAAATAAAAGAGACCATATTGATCTTATGGATAGTAATGACTTCACACATAAAGAGTATGAGGCATAAAAGTTGTTGAGAGTTGGAAAACATAGTTTTGATCATTGTTGCAATTAATAGGAAGTAATAAAGAAAGAGAGGTTCTCATATATAAATATACTATCTTGGACATCTTTTATGATTGTGAGCACTCATTAAAGTATGGCATGCTAAAAAGTTGATGTTGGATAAGGAAGACAACGTAATGGGTTATGTTTTCTCACATCTTAGTTAAAGTATATTGTCATGGATCGTCCAACATGTTGAGCTTGTCTTTCCCCCTCATACTAGCCAAATTCCTTGCACTAAGTAGAAATTACTTGTGCTTCCAAAATACCCTTAAACTAGTTTTGCCATGAGAGTCCAATCTACCTATGGATTGAGTAAGATCCTTCAAGTAAGTTGTCATGTTGCATGCAATAAAAATTGGTCTCTAAATATGTATGACTTATTAATGTGAGAAAATAAGCTTTATACGATCTTGTGATATGGAAGTAATAAAAGCGACGGACTGCATAAGAAAGGTTCATATCACAAGTGGTAACATAAAGTGATGTTCTTTTGCATTAAGAATTCGTGCATCCAACCATAAAAGCACATGACAACCTCTGCTTCCCTCTTCGAAGGACCTATCTTTTACTTTATGTCTTATACCTTATGCAAGAGTCAAGGTGATCTTCACCTTTCCTTTTTATATTTATCCTTTGGCAAGCACCTCGTGTTGGAAAGATCCTGATATATATATCCAATTGGATGTAAGTTAGTGATACGTCTACAATGTATCTACTTTTCCAAACACTTTTGCCCTTGTTTTGGACTCTAATTTGCATGATTTGAATGAAACTAACCGGGACTGACGCTGTTTTCAGCAGAACTGCCATGGTGTTATTTTTGTGCAGAAACAAAAGTTCTCAGAATGACCTGAAAATCCACGAAGATAACTTTTGGAAAATATAAAAAATACTGGCAAAAGATGAAGGCCAGGGGGCCCACACCCTGTCCACGAGGGTGGGGGCGCGCCCCCTGTCTCGTGGGCCCCCTGCTGCTCTACCGACCTCAACTCTAACTTCATATATTCCGTTTCGCGGAGAAAAAAATCAGGGAGGAAGTTTCATCATGTTTTACGATACGGAGCCGCCGCCAAGCCCTAATCTCTCTCGGGAGGGCTGATCTGGAGTCCGTTCGGGGCTCCGGAGAGGGGGATTCGTCGCCATCATCATCATCAACCATCCTCCATCACCAATTTCATGATGCTTACCGCCGTGCGTGAGTAATTCCATTGTAGGCTTGCTGGACGGTGATGGGTTGGATGAGATTTACCATGTAATCAAGTTAGTTTTGTTAGGGTTTGATCCCTAGTATCCACTATGTTCTGAGATTGATGTTGCTATGACTTTGCTATGCTTAATGCTTTTAACAAGGGCCCGAGTGCCATAATTTCATATCGGAACCTATTATGTTTTCATGAATATATGTGAGTTCTTGATCCTATCTTGCATGTCTATAGTCACCTATTATGTGTTATGATCCGACAACCCCGAAGTGACAATAATCAGGATACTTCTCGATGATGACCGTAGTTTGAGGAGTTCATGTATTCACTATCTGTTAATGCTTTGGTCTGGTACTCTATTAAAAGGAGGCCTTAATATCCCTTAGTTTCCACTAGGAACCCGCTGCCACGGGAGGGTAGGACAAAAGATGTCATGCAAGTTCTTTTTCATAAGCACATATGACTATATTCGGAATACATGCCTACATTACATTGATGAACTGGAGCTAGTTCTGTGTCACCCTATGTTTTAACTATTACATGATGAATTGCATCCGACATAATTATCCATCATTGATCCAATGCCTACGAGCTTTTCACATATTGTGCTTTGCTTATTTACTTTTGCGTTGCTACTATTGCAATCACTACAATACTGCTATCTTACCTTTACCACTGTTATCATTACTATCATACTACTTTGCTACTAAATACTTTGCTGCAAATACTAAGTTATCCAGGTGTGGTTGAATTGACAACTCAACTGCTAATACTTAAGAATATTCTTTGGCTCCCCTTGTGTCGAATCAATAAATTTGGGTTGAATACTCTACCCTCGAAAGCTGTTGCGATCCCCAACACTTGTGGGTTATCAGTTAGCATGAACTATTATTATTGACATTACCCTTGAGGTAAAACGTTGGGAGGCAACGCTATCAGCCCCTATCTTTCT
This sequence comes from Triticum dicoccoides, assembly GCF_002162155.2. Classification (NCBI taxonomy): domain Eukaryota; kingdom Viridiplantae; phylum Streptophyta; class Magnoliopsida; order Poales; family Poaceae; genus Triticum; species Triticum dicoccoides. The sequence continues at coordinate 656,147,561 of NC_041383.1, read as the reverse complement.
CTGTGTCCGATTAAAACTCCATAACCATAAGTATTGCGTGAGTGTCAGCAATTGTGAAAGACTAAATGATAGTTGAGTATGTGGACTTGCTGAAAAGCTCTTATGTTACTCTTTCCTATGTTATGATAAATTGCAATTGCTTCAATGACTAAGATTATAGTTTGTTAGTTCTCAATGAAGTTTTTGAATCATACTTGACATTGTGAATAGATTGTTACTTGAGCGTAAGAAATCATATGACAATATATATATATATATATTGCTGTTATAAGAATGATCATGATGCCCTCATGTCCGTATTTTATTTTTATAGACACCTCTATCTCTAAACATGTGGACATATTTTTCGATATCAGCTTCCGCTTGAGGAAAAGCGAGGTCTAAGCTTGGGGGAGTTGATACGTCCATTTTGCATCATGCTTTTATATCAATATTTATTGCATTATGGACTGTTATGACACGTTATGTCACAATACTTATGGCTATTCTCTCTTATTTTACAAGGTTCACATGAAGAGGGAGAATGCCGATAGTTGGGATTCTGGGCTGGAAAAGGAGCAAATGTTAGAGACCTATTCTGCACAGCTCCAAAAGTCCTGAAACTCCACAAAAGTCTTTTTTGGAATTAATAAAAAATACTGGCGAAAGAATCAGCGTCAGGGGGCGCACACCTTGTCCACTAGGGTGGGGGCGCTCCCCCCTGCCTCGTGGGCCCCCTGACAGGCCTCCGGTGCCCATCTTCTGCTATATGAAGTCTTTTACCCTGGAAAAAAAATCATAAGCAAGCTTACGAGACGAAACTCCGCCGCCACGAGGCGGAACCTTGGTAGAACCAATCTAGGGCTCCGGCGGAGCTGTTCTGCCGGGGAAACTTCCCTCCGGGAGGGGGAAATCATCACCATCGTCATCACCAACGATCCTCTCATCGGAAGGGGGTCAATCTCCATCAACATATTCACCAGCACCATCTCCTCTCAAACCCTAGTTCATCTCTTGTATCCAATCTTTGTACCAAAACCTCAGATTGGTACCTGTGGGTTGCTAGTACTGTTGATTACTCCTTGTAGTTCATGCTAGTTGGTTTATTTGGTGGAAGATCATATGTTCAGATCCTTAATGCATATCAATACCCCTATGATTATGAACATGAATATGATTTGTGAGTAGTACGTTTGTTCCTGAGGACATGGGAGAAGTCTTGCTATAAGTAGTCATGTGAATTTGGTATTCGTTCGATATTTTGATAAGATGTATGTTGTCTATCCTCTAGTGGTGTTATGTGAACATCGACTACATGACACTTCACCATTGTTTGGGCCTAGAGGAAGGCATTATGAAGTAATAAGTATATGATGGGTTGCTAGAGTGACAGAAGCTTAAACCCATTTTATGTGTTGCTTCGTAAGGGGCTGATTTGGATCCATATGTTTCACGCTATGGTTAGGTTTACCTTAATACTTCTTTTGTAGTTGCGGGTGCTTGCAATAGGGGTTAATCATAAGTGGGATGCTTGTCCAAGAAAGGGCAGTACCCAAGCACCGGTCCACCCACATATCAAATTATTAAAGTAACGAACGCGAATCATATGAGCGTGATGAAAACTAGCTTGACGATAATTCCCATGTGTCCTCGGGAGCGCTTTTCTCATATAAGAACTTGTCCAGGCTTGTCCTTTGCTACAAAAAGGATTGGGCCACCTTGCTGCACCTTATTTACTTTCATTACTTGTTACCCGTTACAAATTATCTTATCACAAAACTATTTGTTACCTACAATTTCAGTGCTTGCAGAGAATACCTTACTGAAAACCGCTTGTCATTTCCTTCTACTCCTCGTTGGGTTAGACACTCTTACTTATTGAAAGGACTATGATAGATCCCCTACACTTGTGGGTCATCAGTCTATGCCCATGGATCGGAGTTGTAGCTGGGGTTGTACCAAGGAGTGTCATTTGAGTAACACTGGCTGGCTATCTCCTCCGGATCCCACTGATAAAAGGATTGTTGATAAGGGTCAAGTGGTGGTTCCGGCACAGGCTCTAGAGCCGATGTCTGGCCCCGGTAAGCGTAAACGGCCTCCGGCAAGATGAGAAATGTGCCTGAAGATAAGTCAAACAAAGAGGGTGCAGGCAAGATAATAGTTTCACTGTGTCTCTTATTAAATCTCAAATTATACTTAAGCATCTTCTCATCATTTGTAACAATAAACTCATGTGCTACCATACTCTGATAATCTAAAAAGGTAGGGGCAACAACTTCTCCTCTTTCTCATAATGCCTAATAGGTATCCTAAGGTGTTTAACAAGGCGTGAAGCATAGATACCTCCAAAGATGGGGCCTTTTGTACGGTTCAGACTTAATCGTTTAGCAACAATAGCCCCTAAGCTAACAGTGTTATCACGGAATAGAGCATGGCATAGAATAACAATATCAGGAACACTAAGGTTTGCATAGTTCCCGCGACCAATTAAGCATCTACTAGTGAATATTGCAAAGTAACGTAGAACATGAAAGTGTATGCTAGTGATTCTTGCATCAGAAACCTTCCTCGTTTCTCCTACAGTAATCATATTAATAAAACCATCCACATCTCTACGATGTGGTTCCTCTATGCTGCCCCCTAAGGGTATCTTGCAAACCGCACAAAATTCATGTAATGACATCTCCCTAACCTCATCATATAAATGGAACTCCACAGAAGGTGGTGATTTCTTAGCATGAAAGTAAAAAAATTGCACAAAAGTATTTGTGAGTAAGAGATACTATTCGAGCTGGTCGTGGTTGAAGTCGGCGAGGCCCGCATTATCAACCAAAGAATAAAAATCGTCATGAATCCTGGCTGCTCTCAAGAACTCATCACAAGGCCATTCACATGGTCGAACTTCCGCGATGCGAGGGAGATTATACTTAAGAGCCCCTCAAAAATCTCTTCATCTTTTCCTGAGAATTGCTGAAACTTTTAGTAACTCAAGATAAAAGTAAACCAAACTCAATAAAATTGATAGCAACTACTCCCACAAGTGCTTAGAGACTATATCATGCATTAGAACTACTTGGGACCAACTAAATTTGACATACAAACTTAAGAATAGGGTCACCTTAGCAGCAAAAATTTGCAATGGATAAAGCACTAAAACAAAAATTAATTGGACCATCGGAGGAGTCACATACCAAAGAACAATCCCCCAAAGCAGTTTTGTGAGTGGAGCTTTGAGCAAGGAGATCGAAAATGGCAGGAAAATGAGTTAGAACTCGTGCTTGAGCTGGTTGGTGATTTTTTTGGGAGGAAGAAGAAGAGCATGGGTGCAGGAATAAGGGGAGGAGGGCCACCAGGGGCCCACGAGGGAGGGGGGCGCCCCCCGGGGGGGCACCCTGGATCCTCGTGGCCAGGTGCTGGCTCCCTCTGGTGTGTTCTCAGTGTCAGATATTCTCAAATATTCCAAAAAAATCATATTTAGTTTCCAGGGCATTTGGAGAACTTTTATTTTCGAGGTATTTTTTTATTACATGGATAATTCAGGAAACAGACAGAAAATATTATTTTTACTTTATTAAATCTAAATAACAGAAAGTAAAAAGAGGGTAGAAAGTTGTGCCTTCTAACTTCATCCATCTCATGCTCATCAAAAGGAATCCACTAACAAGGTTGATCAAGTCTTGTTAACAAACTCATTCCGAATCGCATGAAACCGGAGAAATTTCGAAATGACACTAAGTTACCTCAACGGGGATATTACATTCCCAATAATAATAATATCATACTTTTTCTTGACAGTAGGAAGAGGAAATTCAAAACCTCCAATAACAATTGATGGGATTTTTCCAATAGAATTTATACTATGGACTTGAGGTTGTTTCCTCGGAAAGTGAACCGTATGCTCATTACCGTTAACATGAAAAGTGACATTGCCTTTGTTGCAATCAATAACGGCACCTGCAGTATTCAAGAAGGGTCTACCAAGGATAATCGACATACTATCGTCCTCGGGAATATCAAGAATGACAATGTCTGATAGGATAGTAACGTTTGCAACAACAACAGGCATGTCCTCACAAATACCGATAGGTATAGCAGTTGATTTATCGGCCATTTGCAAAGATATTTCAGTAGGTGTCAACTTATTTAATTCAATTCTACGATATAAAGAGAGAGGCATAACACTAACACCGGCTCCAAGATCACATAAAACAGTTTAAACATAGTTTCTTTTAATGGAGCATGGTATAGTTGGTACCCCTGGATCTCCAATTTTCTTAGGTATTCCACCCTTAAAATTATAGTTAGCAAGCATGGTGGAAATTTTAGCTTCTGGTATATTTCTTTTATTTGTAATAATATCTTTCATGTACTTAGCGTAAGGATTCGTCTTCAGCATATCGGTCAAACACATACGCAAAAATATAGGTCTAATCATTTCAGCAAAGCGCTCAAAATCCTCATCATCCTTTTGCTTGGATGGTTTAGGAGGAAACGGCATGGGTTTCTGAACCCATGGTTCTCTTTCTCTACCATGCTTCCTAGCAACAAAGTCTTTCTTATCATAACGGGTGATTCTTTGATTGTGGGTTATCAAGATCAACAACAGGTTCAATTTCTACATCGTTGTTATTGCTAGGTTGGGCATCTATATGAACATCATTATTAGCATTATCACCAGGTTCATGTTCATCACCATATTGTGTTTCAGCATCAGAGATATAAATATCATTAGGATTCTCAGGTGTGTCTACAACAGGTTCATTAGAAGCATGCAAGGTCCTATCATTTTTCTTTTTCTTATTTTTAGAAGGACTAGGTGATGAGGATATAGACCTAGGGTAGGGTCACAGGCCTGACCAACATACCTTACCCAAGGTCACTACCCTAGAAGCAAAGAAGCTCAAGAGGCAACAGGGAGTACCCAACGAAGATGTCGAGTGCAATCCACTCGACCAATCATATCACTCGGGTATCCCTCCTTCCCGAAGACAACTCGACCATACAAGAAACCACTCGACCTATGAAGACCAGCAGTCACACGAAACCGCAATGGTCATGCATTCACTCTATAGTCTTCATGGACATTAATGACACTTGTGGCTGGCATTATTAGTAACGTCCCTCCTTTATGTACATTGAACCCTCTGTAACGGGGCATGGCTGGGGTCGTGGCACACTCTATATAAGCCACCCCCTCCGCTGGCACAAGGGTTCACACCCCCTTCAACACACACGCATATACTGAAATCCAGTCGACCGCCTCCGGGCACCAAGACGTAGGGATTTTACCTCCTCCGAGAGGGGCCTAAACTCGTAAACACTTGCGTACAACCTCACTGTAGCTAGGACCTTGCCTCCTCCTACGTACCCCCTACTCTTACTGTCAGTCTTAGTACCACGACAGTTGGCACCCACCGTGGGGCAAAGCGTCTTAGCGCCTTCTGGGGAGGTTGCATTTTCTTTGGTCTTCATCAACATGGTTTCCAGCGGCAGTTTGATCATGGGCCATGAGTTCTGACTCGGGGCGCTCACTTTCATCGCCGATGATTCTTCCTGGCTCCAGGAGGCCCCCCCTCGATGTCGAGGCACTACCGATCTGTGGTTCGTCACACTTCCGTGTGAGTGCCCGTGGTGTCCTCCTCCGGCAGCCGTCGATTCCGTACCAGTCGGCGCCCGTGTCGACCTCTCGCTCCACTGGACGCCGCCGCAAGCGGTCGGGCCGTTCACGGCTCCAGCGGTGGGTGAAACACGCAGTGGCTCTGCATGCGTTCACCCCCCAGGTCGCGGCGATTGAGCCCGACATATATCACTGCGGTCCAGTCGACTCGTCGACTGACTTCGCAGACACACTTTCCTAGAGCGGGAGTTGTGACCCCGCGGCAGAAGTCCTCATGGTCGACTCACATCGCGGCCCGCCTGGTTTCCACTGCAACAGCGAGAATAGGGACGGTGACGGTACGTCACTCGACCATGAGGAGTACCAGCCCCAACCTCTCAGTTCGCAGCAAAGGGAAGAGCTGCGTCGCCGCAATGAGGAGGCTCTCCATACCCCCATACTCGGGCCTTGGAGGATGTGCGCCTGGCCACACTGGCCGAGCGCACCAATTTGGAGAATCTCCAACATTCTCTCGACGAGCGTGCCCGTTGATTGATCCCCGGATCCAGTCGGCACGCACGACAGCTGTTTCCACCGGAAACTGAGGTATTCCGCAAACTGTTTCAGAACCTCGCAGCTGCTATACGTGTCGTAGAATCCATTCAGCCATCTCACTCGGAGGCTGGAAGAGGCGTGGAACAGATCAGAGCGCCGCTCCGGGCGGCAGGAGATCAGAACTCTGCAGTGTCCCAGTCACGGAACAAGATTCAGAGTCGATCGGTAAGGACAAAACCGTTCAGTCGGCACACAGTCCTAGATCACCGTTGAGGCAAAGATATCACGAGCATCGTCAAGATTGGCATTTGGGAAGAGTCCATGGAGATGATGATCATGAGTTCGCCCGTGACAATTACTGTCGAGTGCCTTCGCCCTTCCAAGGGGCGGGTCGTACACGCCCTGGCGATATGATGACAGGCGTCCGTTCGGTAATGACCGTAGAGTTCCAGTCGACCCAAGAGAGCCTGGGTTCGATGCGAGGTCCGTTCTTGTTTAGGGCTTGGTCGATCGGAACAGAGCATACAGAGAAGGGCAAGACAGAGACAGGCCCAGCAGTAGCAGGGTCCATGTGTCTGGCCCCGAGTGCTTCGGAAGAGCCATCAGGGCCGCTGAGATCCCCCACAACTTCAGATTGGCGACTGGTGTTAGCAAGTTCACAGGAGAGTCGAAACCCGACACTTGGCTTGAAGATTACCGAGTGGCTGTGCACATCGGCGGCGGCAGCGATGAGGTGGCCATGAAACACCTCACTCTGATGCTTGAAGGTTCTGCCAGAGCTTGGCTCAATCAGTTGGCCCCTGGGAGCATTTTGAATTGGGGTGAGTTGGCCCGAGTGTTTACCAGAACATTCGAGGGCACCTGCAAGAGACCAGCTGGTCTACCAGAGTTGCAACATTGTGTGCAAAAGCCGAATGAAACCTTGAGAGACTATATCTAGAGATGGATCACCCTGCACCACACAGTGGAGAATGTGTCAGATCACCAAGCAGTCTGTGCCTTCAAGGAGGGCGTTCGCTACAGAGAGCTCAATCTGAAGTTCGATCAGACGGGAGACATGACCCTGACTCGGATGATGGAGATTGCCACCAAGTATGCTAATGGCGAAGAGGAAGACCGACTCCGGAGTGGTAAGCACAAAACAGTCGCCCAGGACACCGGAGCGGGAAATTCCAGTCGGAAGTCAAAGAGAAAGCCTGAGGCAGCAGGGCCTGTCGAGGCAGCAGTGTTGAATCAAGGGAAGTTCAAAGGGAAGCCCAAAGAGCCCTGGAATCCCAAGAAAGTGAAAGATCAAGATGGAAATGATGTGATGTATTTGCATGTCATATTCACACCAAGAAAGATGAAGAGGGGAATCTGATCCTCCCCAAGCATACCACTCGACAATGTCGACTCCTGATCTAGAGCTTCCAAAAGATGGGTCAGCCCAGTGAAAAGGATAAAGACTCTGAAAAGAAGGAAGACAAGGAAGAAGAAGAGGATGTATATCCCCATGTTAATGCCACCCTGGTGATTTTTGCTGATATCGAGAGCAAAAGTCGACTGAAAGTCATTAACTGGGAAGTGAACATGGTCACTCCGGTGACGCCTAAGTATCTGAAGTGGTCAAAGACTCCTATCACATTCGACCAGTTGGACCACCCGTCGTGAGTAGCTACCCCTGGGCGGCAGGCGCTGGTGGTCGACCCAGTCGTCAGAGGCACCCGACTGACCAAAGTTCTGATGGAAGGTGGCAGTGGCCTCAATATTCTATATGCCGAAGCTCTTAAGGGAATGGTCATTCTGATGTCCAAACTGAGTGAGAGTAACATGAGGTTTCACGGATTCATCCCTGGAAAGAAAGCCAATTCACTTGGCCAGATAGCTCTTGATGTGGTTTTTGGAGATGAGAAGAATTACCGCAAAGAGAAGTTGACGTTTGAAGTTGTGGATTTCGAGAGTTCTTATCACGCCATTCTGGGCAGACCGGCCTATGCTAGTTTCATGGCTCGACCATGTTATGTGTACCTCAAAATGAAGATGCCTGGCCCCAAAGGCGTGATAATCGTGTGTGGCAACCGGAAGAAAGTAGAAGAATGTCTTGAAGATGGTGCAAAAATAGCAGATGAGCAGATGGTAGCCGTGGAGTTCCAAGAGTATAAGAAGACGGTAGATCCGAGTGATTTGCTGCATGCCAAGAGGCCCGCCTCAGAGTCTGCATTCCAGTCAGCCAGGGAGACCAAGCCGGTTCACATCCACCTGACCGATTCGAATTCTACTTCAACCCATATTTCAATGACACTCGACAGCAAATAGGAAGCCGCGCTCATCCAGTTCCTCCGTGAGAACTGGGACATCTTCGCATGGAAGCCATCTGACATGCCGGGTGTACCCAGGGAACTGGCTGAGCACCGTTTGCGAGTCGACTCAAAAGCAAAACCGGTCAAAGAGCATCTCCGTCGGTCCGCCATGGAGAAGAGGAAAGCAATTGGCGAGGAAGTGGCTCCACTTCTGGCTGCTGAGTTCATTCGCGAGATCTACCACTCCGAGTGGCTCGCCAATGTTGTTATGGTTCCCAAGAAAGACAAATCACTTCGAATGTGTATTGACTTCAATCAGATCAATCGGGCCTACCCGAAAGATCATTTTATGCTGCCCCGCATCGACCTGATAGTCGACTCAACTGCGGGGTGCGAGTGACTGTCCTTCCTGGACGCCTATTCCGGGTACCATCAGATCCGACTGTTTGGACCCGATGAGATTGTAACGCCCCGGATTCGATGCACCAGGTGTCTGCCAGTTATTCGCCGTAGTTGCCATGTAATTTGCTTGCGTGTTGCATTTTGCCATGTCATCATCTGCATTTCATCTGCATGTTTTTCAAAACTTGCATCCGTTCGGGTTCTCCCGGTTCTCTCGTTGTTCGTTCGGAGTCCAGACCTCTCGCGCGTGCCCGTCGCCCCTCTCAGACCTTGTTTTCATGTGCGGGTGTTAAACTTTTTTGGAATGGACCGAGTCTTGCCAAGCGGCCTTGGTATAGCACCGGTAGACCGCCTGTCAAGTTTCATGCCATTTGGAGGTCGTTTGGTACTCCAACGGTTAACCGCGTAGCCCGAAACCCCTCTTTCTCTTTGCAGCCCAACACCCTTCCAAACTGGACCAAAACCCATCTAACTCCCCTCCATGCTCTCGGTCGTTCGAACACGACCGCGTGGCCGAAACCGTGCCTCATTTGGACTCTCCTAGCTCCCAGAAACTATAAATAAGCCTCCCCCTTCGAAATCCCCGGTCCAAACCCTAGCCATTTTCCTCCCCGCGCCGCCGGACGCTTTCTGCTCCCACCGGACATGTCCGCCCCCGCCCCCGCGGTGAATCCGGGCGTGACACGTGTCCCCGCCGGCCTCCTCTCTCTCCCTGCATCGCTGCGGCCCGCCCGGCCCACGGGAGGCCCGTCCCGGGCCGCGACCGGGCCCGAGCGCGCCCGGGCCCCGCTC